>NC_042999.1:32538740-32541240 GCF_006345805.1 Octopus sinensis | reverse complement strand
GTGTGTGTGGTGTGTGTGTGTGTATATTTGTGTATAACAAAAAGCGAAAACAGGTGAAGGAACAACAAAAAGGTGTATTAGTTTAATGCTCGGGAAGAATGGAAAAGTCTCTGACGTTTCGAGTCTACGCTCGTGACTAGAAAAGATTGAGAGAAAATAATGGAGAGAACGAAAAAAAAGGCAGTGGTTGCCCCGAGGGAAAATGTAATGTTTCTTAGAGTTACATATTACATTATACATATAGTCGTTAAAGACATTATTCTTTTCATAAGCACTTTCTGTATTCATAGGAAATACTAAACTATTATCTCAATTATATGCGCAAGAATGCATGTGTGCTATCAATACCAGATTTGTCTGTACAGTTTGCACCAATACGTATGTATCAAGAATAGTTAACTCTATAGGTTTGACACTCTTTTCCCTATCTTTAATAATAATGATTATATAGTATTAGAGAGAAATAAGAAAAAACGTAGTAATATGTAGCTCCTTACAGTCACAATGAAATTTGTGAATTTCCTGGATGTGACGTTAGATCTTGGTACTAGAATATATCATCTGTACCATAAACCCAATGAAAACTCACTGTTGGGCAATCGAAAAGCTAATCGTCAAAGAACCCTCTTTATTTCAATAGTTAATATTATGCCATCTTCAGTACCAAAGTTTTTAGATACGGAGGAAATTTTCCGAGGCAAGTACTGTGAAAGATCTATGAAAAGTAGAATATACTAGTCGGTGTATAGAATTTATAAAAGCAAGGTATACACATTACTATAATAATCGTGAAAGAAAGAGAATTGCTCATAACATGAATGGTGGTAGGAAAATAAGTTAAAATCTCTCCATATAGCGAGAAATACAGATTACCGTCGAATGAAAAAGAAAATAATGTCCAGTAACTATACTGCCTCTTGTCAGTGTCCAGAAAAATATTTCGATAATTTTAAGATTGAGTTCACTGGATTCGATCTAACTATATAGAATTTAATTTAATTGCACTAATATTCGCAAAATTTCATGCAAGCATGTAGCAAGTGATATACATTGAAATACCTATACAAATATTAGTTATGATCAAAAGTTTAAGTGGAACATAGCTCGTAATAAAAATATTACGTAGCATATTGTTATGTTTGAATTCTTCACAGGAAACATAAGACGTTATACAGACATATCCCACCATCTTGCGGATATTGCAAAATATTCAATAGACATATTTTACTATACCTAACATATCGGCTATTAACATTAGGAAACCGAACATGTTCAGAAAGAATAAACGAACGCGCCTATACTCATGGGTTATAAAGTAATCTACATTTACATTTAGATACGCATGTTTGAGATGCAAACAACGGGAATGATGGCATTTTAGTGTCTCTTCTGAGTTGTAGCAATAACACTAATTAAATAAATAAGGTATCTTATGAATATTGGAAAGTATATATGTTGGAGACTTGCAAATGAATCCCTGGATAGTCAAAAGAAGAATATAATACGTAATTGCTTGATAAAAATACCTGAGAGTTTCTATTATTAAATAAGCTGTTCAGCTTTGTCTTTAAATGTTTGACTATATAACAATATTCACTCTTTTAAATACAAAATAAGCTAAAAGTGCACTTCGTTGACGAAGTTCTTCAAGGATGACAAAGAGTACATGATAGGTAAAACCCTTGTTTACAGAGGATATAGTGCAAGATGTAATTTGTGTATGGCAGAAGTGGTTACGATACTCATTTGTGCATCCAAGCTATTAACAAATGTAATGAGTTATTAATTCGTTCTTCTCACTTATTTAACAGGACATTCTGAAAATGTTCACACTAAATCCCACATAATCAGCTTACATCGGTATCAAATAAACTGATGGTAGATCATCTCTTTAGTGATTCTCACCCCTCCTCCTTCTTAAATCATCTATTCTGAGATATACCATATACACATTTACTAATATTTAATATTTAATCTTTCCTTTGTCTGTTGCATATCACCTATATTTCAATTAATTTTTACACAATTTATTTTATTGAATTCACTTAAACCGTAGAATACTTGATATTTCTTCAACGGAATATCAAAGCAGATAATAAAATGATAAAATTTACATAGAGTTACTAAACAACTATCCTCCGTTTCAACTACTTCTAGTCACCTTAAATACCACCCTACATATTTCTTAGATATTAATAATCGTCACTGAGCGAAGTTCCGACAGGTTAATATGGTGCAACATTTGATTATATAATGTGTCCTGAGATTGCGAATTTTGGAAATGTATAATAATTTAAACAAATCTATTTGATACGCAATTCTCTACAATCCTTCTTCCATAAGTCTGTAGCAGAATTTGAAGATTTACATCAATAACTATAAGTTACTAAGATAAATATTCCTGTAATTAAATGATTAATTGATTAATGATTATGAATACGATAAATTGCATAGCACGAAAACTATTCCTAAATCGTTAAGAAATTTTCGTATTTTCGTA
>NC_042999.1:32511240-32533740 GCF_006345805.1 Octopus sinensis | reverse complement strand
TTTCATCTTACATTTCACTTCCAATAGATATATCTATTTCCAAGTCTTTAATCTTTTATTTTTATTCACATACCGCTCTATATTTCTCGTTTATTAGTATTTTGCTTATTTCTTTCTTTTACCCCTCCTCTTTCTAGAGGCTACCTTTGGTGATATATTTTCTAGTTTTCTTTTTTTAAAAAAAACTTCATAGCGTTCCGTCCATCACTATACACATTCAACACATTCTGTTTAAATGTTTTATTGTTGTGTTTGGTTTCTTTTTTCTTTCCCTGATGAGAAAATGTATTTATACTGACTGACACATACACCGTCACACATATATAATTGTTAATCATCGACCTAACGTGGGTAACGAACGTGCGAACACACTCATATAGAAAATGTGACTTCACCGTCAGTGTAGCGGTGATATAAATTGTCGTTTACGATAAATAACTAAAAAAAACTAATATTAATTTTTTTGTAATTCAAATATGTAATGAAAATGTAGATTATATGGTAGCCAAAAGCTTACTGAATCTTTTGTTATCCCTTGCGCCAAAATCGACGTCTCGGTTTGGAATGCACAAGGGAAGTACGCACATACACACATACAACTCTTTTTTATAGTTATATATATATATATAATAACAAAGGGTGAAATTAATTAATTAAGAAGTAATCAGTAATTTCACCAAGTAGAATTCGGCATGAAAAGGACCATTCATGGTAAGTTTAAGTAATACTATATAATTAGGGTTCAGGAACGATTTGCTTCACCACATACCGAAGTTTAGAAATAGCAGTAAAAAAATCGTTGCTGAACCCTAATTATATATATAATATATATATATATATATATAATATATATATATATATATATCAATGTTCGATTTTACGTGTAGTTACCATAAATACGTATATACATATATAAATATGTAGGTTTGTCCATATAGTCATAAATGCGCATGCTATTCTGATATACATATATATGGCTCTCTCTCTATTTCACTCTTTCTCTTTCTATATATGTATATCAGTGTGTGCGTGTGTGTGTTCGTGCGTGCGTGTGTGATTGTACGTATGTATAAGCATGTACATATATAAATAATTACATATGTGTATATATATATTATATATATATATATATATATATATATATCAATGTTCGATTTTACGTGTAGTTACCATA
The DNA here is from genome assembly GCF_006345805.1 of Octopus sinensis. NCBI lineage: Eukaryota > Metazoa > Mollusca > Cephalopoda > Octopoda > Octopodidae > Octopus > Octopus sinensis. Next base: position 32,532,566 of record NC_042999.1, on the reverse strand, counting down.
AATACGTATATACATATATAAATATGTAGGTTTGTCCATATAGTCATAAATGCGCATGCTATTCTGATATACATATATATGGCTCTCTCTCTATTTCACTCTTTCTCTTTCTATATATGTATATCAGTGTGTGCGTGTGTGTGTTCGTGCGTGCGTGTGTGATTGTACGTATGTATAAGCATGTACATATATAAATAATTACATATGTGTATATATATATATATATATATATGTGTGTGTGTGTGTATGTGTGTGTGTGTGTGTGTGTGTTGTGTGTGTGTGTGTGTGTGTGTGTGTGTGTGTGTGTGAACTGTGTATGTGTGAGTGTGCGTGTGTGGCTAAGGAAATATGATAGGTATTTCCGCTCTAAAATCCACTACCATTCCTCTGAGAAATAATGTATAATGGAGTTCATGACTATATGTAAATCTGCAAGTATCTGGAATTATTTCAATAGTTGTATTGGTAATTACATATCCACATCTCTGCCTATGATAACAATTACACAATGCACAGAATTTGTGATTATATAAAATCATATATATAGTGAAAACACGACTGGAGTTATGTGATGTTACAGAAAAAATGTATTAAATTATCGAAGGCTAGTTCATACAACTAAGTAGTACGAATACTGGAATACATAAATTGTCCCAAGTTGTTTTGTTGTGGTTATGAAGCTAACATACTTATAGTATTTTACTTCTAGTAATTGTATGTATCCGAGGGCGGCAAGCTGGCAGAATTGTTAGCACGACAGGCGAAATGCTTAGCGGTATTTCGTCAGGTGTTACGTTCTGAGTTCAAATTCCGCCGAGGTCGACTTTTCCTTTCATCCTTTCGGGGTCGATAAATTAAGTACCAGTTACGCACTGGGGTCGATGTAATCGACTTAATACCTATGTCTGTCCTTGTTTGTCCCCTCTGTGTTTAGCCCCTTGTGGGTACTAAAAAAATAGGTATTTCGTCAGGTGTTATGTTCTGAGTTCAAATTCAAATTCTGAGTCCACATTGCCTTTTATCCTTTCGGGTTCGATTAAATAATTACCAGTTACCCACTGTGGTCGGTGGATTCGACTTAATTCCTTTGTCTGTCCTTGTTTGCCCCCACCTATGTTCATCCCCACTGTGGGCAATAAAGAACTAAATTGTATGTATCCCAACAGTTAAATGTTATGCACATACATTATACAGAACATTATATTCAATGGTATACACACACACATACACACACACACACACTTCCTACACAAAATACAAACACACACATTGCCCACACAAAATAGAAACTCACATACAACACACACACACGTACACACACGCACGCACACACAGAAACATGCACAAATACACAACCAATACAAAATACACACTATACACAGAACACACACATAACACACACGCACGCAAGCACACGCAAGCACACGCGCGCACACACGCAAGCACACACGCGCGCGCGCACACACACACACATATATGCATATATGTATTCCGTGAGATGTTCGGGCGATAGCAGTCTTCAAACCAAGGTGGAGTTCGCTGTCACTGTAAAGTTTGCGAATGGCAACGAAAGAACTATGACGAACAAAAAAATATTTTAATGGATTATATATAACTAACAAGTTAAATAAATAATCGATTATTTAGTTTATTGTATTAGTTTATTAGATTATTTAATTTACCGAGTATTTACTCAGTTGGATTTGATATTTATCCAATTGACTAATTGACTAAAAAAGCGGAAATGAACCGATATGTGTGTTATTAATGCCGAAATGATTCTCTCAAGACAACAACATTTGCTTCAGCATACAAATTCATATAAAGCATCTTGCAAACCAAATTCAGAAACAGAGGTTGCGTGTGTGTGTGTGTTTGTGTGTATGAAGTTAGTATTTGCTCTTTGTAATAGAAGGAAGAACCTCTCTTTAGTCTTAGAAAAGCCCATGTACGCATGCATATAGCTCTTCTTCCGGCGTGCTGCAAATTTCGAAGTCTTCCTGTGAATGTGACAAACAAATGACTGTTCTTGTTAATCTTGCTTTTGCGTACACTTATGAGATTTTTCATTCCGTCTGCTAACACGTGTACCTTGTCACAGAATTGACAGAAAATGCCTGTATATTGCTCAGGAAGGTCATGTGAACAATCAATTATTATTTCCTTGCTGTCATGATTTTCTAGTTCGGCTACAGACAAACAGACACTACTGAAGATGTTACAAATATAATCAGGTTGAAAAATGTCTGTAATTGAGGTGAAGTATCATTTACGTAAATCTCGTTTCAAGATGGAATGTTCGATTCTTAGTATTTCAATTGCTTCACAGCCATCGTAGATCATTTCTTTCCTCACGAATCAAGTTTCCGACATGTACTTTCGCTCTTCGGCATCAATGTTAAGAGATTTATGATTTATGACATCTCTCAAAAGATTCTGTTTATGACTCTATAAATGACATTTGCCACCCTGCTAATCTCCGTAAAACCACTTATGTAACCTGTAATCCTTTATCCTACCTAAGACAACCGACACATATGATTGCATGTAGGGAGCAGATTAATATTGGAGACGTTGTCTCACTGGTGACCAACAGTATCCCTTGTAAGAAAATGCTTTTTTAATATGTATGATCCACTTAAGTCAACCTTCATACTAGCTTTCCACGAATTTGATATGACGACCATGCATATTACAAGGCTCAGAAGAGTAAAACGACCCGATAAGATGCACGATTTATAGACACTGAGGAGATTGGTCTTGATAGTAAGGTCTCTCTTTCAGGCCATACGCAATTTTTAAGCTTCCAAATCTGTATTATTTCGGAAACGAAAGAAGCATTTCTAGCGCTGCCAAGCTGGACTCAGGAGTGTACATTTGATAAAGATGTTAGGTTCGACACAGGGCAGACATGGAGACAAGGAGAACATGATTTAGTCTTCTTCATTTTGATGGTAAGCCTAAAAGCATCGCATAATACGGAGATTTCCATTGAACAAAGAGATCTGTATTTTCAGCATAATAAAGATCATGAACAATATTATGGAAAATATCCGAGTCTGTTTTGAAACATGTCATATCAAATACTCTGTCTATGATTCTGAAGCAAAACGAAGCAGTTAAACCAAAATATATGCAAAAATAGGTCGCTTAGGAATATCATTTTGTTTAACTATGTTATCGATGGAAATTGGTTCTTCGAGTATACCAGTGAAGTTGAAACGGACTCTCATGGCTTGATGGTGTCGCATAAAATTGCTTAACATTGACGTCCAAGTTACCAAGGATGATCCAAAGATTGTCCAAGGATGGTCCAAAGCCCGCACATGTTCCCATTCTTTCGTCGCTGTTGGATTTGGATAAATACACACACACACATACATGCATGCATATATATTATACTAGCAGTATCGCCCGGCGTTGCTCGGATTTGTAAGGGCAATAACTATAGAAGCAGTTTTAGAAATGTAAAGTATAATAGCCATCTTAATATGGCTAACCACAAACGGGGGGGTTACTGAAGCTTTTTACATTCTGAGATTTAATAATACATTTTTAGAGAGTTACTTCCCTTATATATTCCAAAAATGCATTAAAAAATGGGAAAAATTGATGGTAAATTTTTTTTTAAATCGTAGACTCATCGTAGACGTGCGCTAATACCCAGAAGGGCTCGATATGAATCACGACTATAAGATACCCGGTTTTGGTTAAACTGCACCGCAAAATGTGGGAGTAGTTAGGAATCTAAATCGTAGGAGACAGACACACAACTTCACTTTTATATATAAAGATGACAATACTACATTGCTGCACGGCATAGCAATCCCCTCACACAATCCTATATTCACTGAGCAGCTGAAAGAAGGTAAAAGAATAATTATGAAGGCGACATGTCTTCTTATCACGGAGTTTTATATCCCCGGTACTGAAATTGTTAGGCAGTACGACATTACGTCTTCGAATGTCTGTTTTAAGAAGACTAAGAGGTTAAACCAGGCTGGGCCTGTAAATATACATGCGTATAAACACCCACGGTTGGAATCACCATTGACTCACATGGATTCCTCTGCTCCATAAGGATTTTGTTTTCCATACGGCAGGGATACATACACACTCACACAAATATACGCATATATCATATACTCTCTCTCTTTCTCTCACTCACACACACGCAAAAACAAATTCACAGACGCACGTGTATGTACTCATTACTCTCTCTCTCTCTCTCTCTCTATATATATATATATATATATATATCTTTATATATAAACCAGAGAATGTGTGTCTGTGTGTCTGTGTGTCTGTGTGTTTCCCTAAAACTTGAGAACTACACAACCAATTTCATTCAAATTTTACACATGCCTTACTTAGGGTCCGGGGAGTGTCATCGACAAAGACATTTTAAACTTTTTGCCTAGGGCGAGCCCGCAGCAATATCATATCTTCTCCACTACGATTCCCTAAAACTTGAGAACTACACAACCAATTCCATTCAAATTTCACACATGCCTTACTTAGGGTCCTTGTAGTTTCATGGGCAAAAAACATTTTCAACTTCTTGCCTAGAGCAAGCCCATAGCAATATCATATCTTCTCCACTATTTCAGTATTACGTTTTAAAGGTGAAACAAAAACGTTTCTCTATTTTATGTCAGATACTTTCACTTTAACAATAAAAATAAAAAGAATTGAATTATATGTAGTAAGTAATAATTAAAATCAAACTAAAGTAACATGATAAAAATAAAAATAGCAATTGATATAAAATTGCATCGATGATTTGAACTTGAATAAGTGGTTTCACATGAATGGGAATAAAGTAAAAATAAGATTAGCGTGTAGAAATGGAATAGTCCAGATGGAAAATAAAAAATTAAATTAAAGAAAAGACTATTGTCTATGAAGTATACAATGTAGAGAAAAAAGATTTGAACACATGGAGGAAAGCACCTTCGAAAAGTGTATTGGTGCTACTATGAAAGGTATCTAATCAGAGGCGGTAAATTCGCCACAATAGAAGCAAGGTCCGAGTCAACGGAGCGTGAAAGGGAGTACTCGAACTTGCAAAGTGGGAATATTTTATTTTTACCTTTAAATCTGGGACGTAGGTCGTCCCGGAAAAAAATGCACCCCACCCCCGAAGTAGAGGTAGGCTGGATTGTAGCCACACTTCTATACAAGAGGGAGGACAAGATACAATTGATCGAAATTACAAGAGACGGGCTAACAATTCCAGTCTGTTATATATTTTGAGTATTGTTATCACTAGCGATATAACTTTGTATTTTGTATTTTATGTGTAGATGTATATATATAGATGTACATGTAATATGTACACATATATATACACATATATACATGCACTAGCACTATGCCCCGGCAACGACGGGTCTTTAATGCTAGTATATATATATATATATATATATATATATATATATACAGACAAATAGATAGGTAGATAGATAGATATATATATAGATAGATAGATAGATAAACGTAGAGACACTCATATATATCTATTAAAGCCATTATTGGTATTTCAATATTTTCACTGAACTTGAGGCACGTAGGGCTTAATAATGTAAACATAATCACGCTTGGACTATAATTATTTGCGAATTGTTCCAGAGAAAACAGAGTGTATTTTCATTAGAATTGCACATATAATGTCCTTGTATGTTACTATTTCCCAAGTCATCGGAATAAATCACACTGGGTTTTATGATATCACTGAATTCCGTTCAATGTGCAGTGTCGTATATAAGAATGCAATGACGGAAACCATGAAAAAGATTATGATCATATTGAAGATGAGATATAATAATATTTATATAATTTTAAAATTCCTTTATATCGCAAACACTGAGGAATGTGTTTGTAGGTCACGTTACAAATTATACATTTTGCCTGGTCATTTGTTAAGGGAAGTAACATTTGAGCTGCTGAAATTTTCGCTCATTTCGACACAAATATGAGTTTGCTTAACGAATTCTATATTGCCATTCCGTCAACTAGAGTAAATAGCAAAGACAAAAGTGAAAAGAATCGAAGTAAAAGAAATATTCAGTGATAAGAAGTTTATTTCCTAATGTGTCAATAACACATCAATGTATACATGCGTGTCTAAATTTAAATACGCATTTCAAATATTTAATATCCATTGTCGTACATGACAGTTTGAAAGCATTTGCTGGAATTCTATTTTCGTTTAACAAAACGATTAAATATATTTCATCTCAATAATAAACATCAAAAATATTTTTGATATATATATATTAGCATGGAAACTTTTTGAAAAGTAAATGCAAATAACTCAACGCATAAAGAAAAAATAATATATCTAAACATATCCCATACACGATGCATATACATACATACATACATACATACATATATATATATATATATATATATATATATTATATATATATATATACATACATATATATATATATATACATATATATATGTATATATACATATACATATATATATATATATATATATATATATATGTATGTATATATACGTGTGTGTGAATGTATACACATATGGATATCTATTTGTGAGTATGTATATGTATATATACATATGAATATTTGTTTTAATGTATATAATGTGTATATATTTATACCTATAGACATAGATACACATATGTGCACACACGTTCATGTGAGTGTTTAATCGAAGCTCTAAGATAGTTATTCTGAGTCTGACGTAACAGATCATCAGACAGAAGTCAAATTTTGCAATAATTCGTTACTGTATAAATGTGTATAAATTTTACACGCATATGTAATTGATACATCGCAAAAGTAAATAATGAAAGGCAATTCGAAATGTTTATCGTGACGTTTCAGAATTAATTTTTTCCGCTGGAAAATGTGATGCAGTGTTAGCGAAAATTGATATCAGATTTAAGAATAAATGTCGAATAAAATTTAATAACACTTGTCGCATATGAGCATGGCTATTTTAACACATTAATCAAATATTGCTGTAGGGATTAATAATTCAAGAAGGATACATCCTAAAAGTAATTCATGAAATATCAAAGGATGAAAAATCAAATGTGTATAAAGGTACACATATTTATACCTATATCTATTTACATGGATGCATTTATGTATGTATGCATTTGTGTATATATGTATGTCTGTCCGCCTGTCTATGTATCTATCTATACACACACACACACACAAAATACAGGAACAAAAGAAAACAGATGAGATTAGAAACCGTTAAATATATTGAGAAATTAGATGTAGGATGCAAATAAAATGAAAGGCAAGGAAAGAAAATGAAACGGAAACAAGCGCAGAAAAAATATTGAAATGAAAACTTAAGATTAATGTTTGAAAATCTTAAGAGTTGCTATAAAAATACATTTGAATTGGAAACAATTGTTTAATGTGAGACCAATAACTTAATCTTCTTAAATACGAAAACCTATACAAAAATATGTAACATACAGAACTACAAATATGTAAAACCAAAAGGAAACGGAAAGTATAATGAACAGATGGGACGTTATGTCAATTTTAGCAGATGTATATTGTGAGAAAGGAAGGGTGAAGATATTTATTATTCTTTGATAGCCCAATGTACTATTTATAATACAACCATAGATATAGGTAAATAACTAAACCCTTGTGTTACATCTAGATCACAATTTAATTTGGTTGAAAACTTCTCCTATGACTATCAAACATCCTTTGTAAGTGTGTTTGATTTTTTGCTATTTTGTGTTCACATATGTATATTTTAGCTGACGTTTTCAGTCTTTCACAAAGTATGGAACATACGGAGGTGGGTGCTAGTGTTGGTCTTTATTAGCTTCGATTTAAAAAAATAGAAATAAAATGTTTTAGAATGTCTATACACGGTAGATAATGTTATTAAAATGTATTTATTCTGTTTATAATCGTGTGATTTATTATATATATACATATGTATATGTATATCTATCTATCTATCTATCTATCTATCTATCTATCTATCTATCTATCTATCTATCTATCTATCTATCTATCTATCTATCTATCTATCTATCTATCTATCTATCTATCTATCTATCTATCTATCTATCTATCTATCTATCTATCTATCTACCTGTCTATCAGTCTGTCCGTCTGTCTCTGTACACACACACACACACACACACACACATACACACACAAATACATATATGTACGAGGGTTAGACAAAATAATGTAAACAACAAGCATCATAGCATCATAATTATGAAATATCAAGAAAACCATCAAAACCTTTTTTTTCTGCTTTCATTTCTTATTAGTGTTACTTAATACGTTTTTTTCTAAAATTGCTGTTTCTTTTCAGATATCACCAGAAAAAGGTCATTAAAATTCAATAAAATGATAGATCTATCGGACTTTCAAAGAGGTCATATTGTTGGTGCTCGTCGGACTCTTACCACAATTGTTAGAAATGGCCCGCTCCCAAAATTACTGCAGAGCTTAATGATCACCTCGAGAAACCAGTTTCCACAAATAGTGTTCGCTGGGAGCTGCACAAAGCCAGATTTCACGGGAGGGCTGCAATCAGAAAAAAACACTATTTTCAAAACAAACGTTGCAAAGCGATTAGAGTGGAATAAATGCCTACATATTTGGTCCTCTAGAGCAGTGGAAAAATGTTATTTTCTCGGACGATTCATCCTTAACATATTTTCGATCCCCTGGGAAGTATAAGTGCGGAGACAGCCAAAAGAAGCATTTGACCCAGACAGCCTGCTTCCAACTGTTAAACATAGAGGAGGATCTGTGGTGATTGGTGGGGGGCTATATCTTGGAAATCCGCCGTTCCAATAGCTTCCCTTCATGGCAAAATTAATAGTCAAGACTACTTAAGCCTTTTATCTGATCCAATTCATCCTATGGTTGCGGATTAATACATAGATACATACATACATATTATGTATATATATATATATATATATATATATATATATATTATATATATATATATATATATATATATATATATATATATATATGTATGTATGTATGTTTGATGTATGTTGTTTAAATACATAGTAACCGCAGGTTGCTGCACAATTATCGTGACATGAGCATTAGTATGTTGCATATATCCAATCATATAAGCATCCAGAAAGCGATATAAACGCGTAGCGAGTGGATGTATAAATATAGGTTCACACAGCTATGCGTACATGGTCATACACATTTATGTATACACGTACATGTAGACACATTTGCACATATATAAGAGCACATACAAACCCGTACTCACTCAATTGCACAATACTTTTACTTGCAGTGATATATCTATCTATATAGGTAGATAGATAGATAGATGTGCATATATATATATATATATGTATATATATGTATACACGCATGCACCCATATAGAGGTCCACACACATACTCACTCTAACACTCACACAGAGACATATACAGATCTACATATATACATACACATATACATACATGCATGGATACGTGTATACATACATAATACATGCGTACATACATACATACACACACATACATGCATGCATACATAAGCACATACATACACATTCACACTCCTATGTATATATACATAGGTGTGTGGATATATATATATATCTGTTCGCGTAGGTGCTTCTTCCAGAATATAAATTTATATCTGTTATACATTAGAAAATGTGCAATAGTTTGCAAAAACAACGAAAATCGATAAGATAGAAAAAAGCGTAATCATCTCAGACATAGCAATGACTACAAAAAATACCATAATAACTGCAGCAACACCACCCATAAGGTTAGGAGTAAAACCGATATTGTTATACTTTAATAGTAGAATATTTGAAATGAACGAATCGTTTCGAAAGAAATGTAATTTCTAAGATAATAGATTTACAGTCTCGTTATGCCCATGGCTCTTAAAATGCTAGAAAGTGTCTTGCCTGTCAAAGAGAAGTTATAGATAACAGTTATCAGCAAGATCTCCGTTTGACATTGGCAGATATATAGCTGTGACCGTTTAGTCTATGAGAAAGCACAACCGTCGTTGTTTCTCTCAGAGAAACTGTATAGAGATTTACGCAGGCATATATATAACATAGAAACACGTTACTATAGGAAGGTATCTATTGTGAGACATCAGTATATATATATATATATATATATGTGTGTGTGTGTGTGTGTGTGTGTGTGTGTGTGTGTGTAGGTGTGCGTGTGTGTGTTTGTGTGCTTCTGTGTGTGTGTATGCGTGTGTGTATACATATACACGTATGCATATATATATATATACACAGACATACACTCACACACTCACGCACACACCCACATATACACACACACACACACACACACACACACACACACACACACACATATATATATATATATGCACACATATGTACGTATACGCACATATTGCGCGCACACACCACACCATAAACACGCATACTGAAATAGTATAACACACATGGATACACTAACTGAATGTGAAACAACATTTGAGAAAATTCTTCTAGTTATGTTTTAGTAACATTTGTGAATCAGAAAACCACTATTTAATAGAAAAAAAAGAAGAAACATGAAAAAGATGCGGAAATGTATCGGGCAAAATAGATAAACGGTTATCGATTTTTCTTTAAAAAAACCCAGCTGGAACTTTAAAAAAATATATTGATAATGTAAAAGCAATTAACTTGCCATCCACTGAGGGTATTAAACCAAACCCGTATAATAACCATATAACCTGTTTTCTAGTTATTTTCTTTCTGATTATAAAATCTTTTGTGCTCACTTCTTTGTAATTATCATTTTTGCATCGACAAAATTGCTCTGTGCCTTGTAGAAGAGTCAAATTATTTCATGCTTCTTGGATTGACTATATTACCAAAATAAATATAAATAATTTATCACATTTCAAATGTTTATCAGACTGTGGGTATTTATCTCCTTAGTAATTGTTTAATGTATATTTTCACTGGTTCCCACCTGAAGATGTTTTTAATGTTATATAAATTCTGAGAACGACATAACTGGATTTATGGAATCTTTTCTATATGAGGTATTTTCCCTGCAACAGGAAACCGCTTGGTTGTATATTGACAATTTACATCGAATTGAATGTTTGACCCGTGCTTATTTTAATGCTTCTGGGGTAGAAGAGCAAAAGGATGTGGAACTCGGTGAGATATGTTCACAACATCAATACTAACACCAACTATCACCTAATGAAGACTACTACAAAAATATTATAAAACCATCATGAAACGGAAAGTATAATGAACAGATGAGACGTTATGTCAATGTTAGCAGATGTATATTGTGAGAAAGGAATGGTGAAGATAATTATTCTTGTTTGATGAACCAATGTATTATAATTTATAATGCAATCATAGCTGTAGATAAATAAATAAACCCATGTGTTACATCTGGTTACTTGAACAAGTATTCAACATTTTTATTAGCATTAGAAAGAAACAAGTAAGATATACATTATTGTTTTGTTGCGTATTTTGAAAATTATTGGTTACATAAATTATGTTTTTGCGTGACGATTATCAATCTATGCACTGTTATACGACAGCTATGAGAAGGTGCGTAGAATTGTGGTTAGGGGTCAGGAGTCAGAATCATAATGTTGTGGAGTGTTTCCGGACTGAGCGGTACGTTTTTATTTTGATCAGCATAATCGTTTTCACGTTACTCCAGTGAACTCAGCTGCAATGGACACTGAGCGATAGGTGGTACGTCGAGCTGGCAGAATCGTTAGCACGCCGGGCGAAATGCTTAGCGGTATTTCGTCTGCCGTTACGTTCTGAGTTCAAATTCCGTCGAGGTCGACTTTGCCTTTCATCCTTTCGAGGTCAATAAATTAAGTACCTGTTACGCACTTAATCCGTTTGTCTGTCCTTGTTTGTCCACTCTTTGTTTAGCCCCTTGTGGGTAGTAAAGAAATAGGTACATATCATCAATCATTTAGAAATAGCGGATAAATTCGTAGTTTATTTCTCTGATCATAACTGTTTTGGCATATAATTATAATTAGTGAAATCAAGGCACATGCTACCAAGTCAGAGTAAGTTATGAGATACGACTCCCGTTCAATTATGCAAAAGAGCCAAAATTCACACCATCTAGTTTGATACATAATATGCATACAAGTAGAAAGCGATCTCATAGCACAGAATTAATAATAATAATAGAGAATGATTTGAGAAGTTCAACTTTATACTGAACAAGTTCTCCGAGTTGGAGAAACACCTGCTCGACCATGCAAGTTATTCTGCACAATAAGAAACAAATCGCATCTTATTCACTCTTTTCGCTGCTTTAAGCTAAAGTTCAAGCCGATACTTATAGATTGTAAGAATGAATGATGCATTTTGGATTATTATAGATCCAACATCCAGAGCCATACTACATAATCATACCACCCAAACAATTCATACAGTTACACTGCCGTATTTTGTCCAAACGCGGGACGGCATTTGGCTATCCGTATTTATCTATAAGCACGCACAACCAACTGGTGACTCTACATACATACGTACTTTCTTCGTGTTTCTTTCAGTTCAAAACAGTGTTATAGTGCGCATGGTGTTTCACTATACTCTTACAGCTTATTTGCATCAAAAGCCAGACAGATGAGACAAACGAGCAATTTTTCTTTGGTTATTACAATATTTAAGTTTTTATAATGTTTAGTCTTTAACTGATAAACTCCCAGAGGAAAAGTTTGTAATTCTCTTCAGTTTTATCTTCAAAATGTTATTAGCACTCTTTTCCAACTATTTGTCTACAGTAAGATCAACCATTCTTTTGACAACATATAACATATCATAATTATATAGAACACAATGAAGTGCTTTCGCTGTTGAAATATTTTCGTTGGCATGTTCAAACGAAATAATCCGACAAATATTAAATGGAATCCTATTGACACGGAATAGACTTAGAATTTAAAAATGAGTTATACCAAAACTAAGGAAAGATATAGATTTCAAATTTTGGCACAAGGCCAGCTTGTTCAAGGCAGGCTAAAAGTCGATCAGATCGACCCCAGTGTTCCACTAATACTTATTTTATCGACCCCGAGACGGTTGTAATGTAAAGTCGACCTCTGAACGTAAAAATGGACGAAATGATGCTAAACATTTTGATCGGCGTAAAAACGATTTTGCCATCATGCCGCCTTACTAATGGAAAAAAAATATAATTAAATGAAACAAGTGAAGAAGAATACATAACTTTCAGCGGAATATACGAAAAAGTTCTCGTAAAAAGCTAATTAATTGGAAAAAAAAGTAATGGAGGAAATATTAGATAAGTGACGATATCTTCAACGTAATTTTTAATGATTTTGTGCATAAACGGAAATAGGTTTTCTTAGAAATGTTAAAAAGATATTCACACTTCAGATGAATGGTTATACAGAAATGTATTCATAGAATATATAGGAATTGCTCTTTAAATTTGAATATGTGTCACCTTATCTGAATAAATGATTCCCCACGTAATTTATATCCTAACATCAGGACATGTATTCTCCCATTTTAGAAAATATGCCTATGTTTCAAAGTGGAAATAAAAAAAATGTGGATACAGGAACATCCTTCTCCCAAACCCATAAAAAGAAAAGAAGAAAATAAAAGACTACACTGATATTTATGAGCTTACAGGCCTTACAGATAACTTTTAAATTATTCAACTTCGCTACTGAAAAATAAACGGATTGTGCATTATGCAATATGGGGCGAGCTGGCAGATACTTTAGCAGAAAGGGCGAAATATTTAGCGGTATTTCGCCCGTCACTACGTTCTGAGTTCAAATTCCACTGAGGTCGACTTTACCTTTCATTCTTTCGGGGTCGGTAAATTATGTGCCAGTGATATTACTGGGGTCGATATAATCGACGTATCCACTCTTCCAAAATGGATGCCCTTATGGTAAAAGTTTAAATCATATTATATATATGCATGTACATATATATATATATATATATATATATATATATATATATATATATATACATACATATACATAAATACACAAACCTGTATATATATATATATATATATATATATATATATATATATATATATATATATATATATATATATATATATATATATATATATGTATATATATATATATATATATACATATAATATGTACGTACTTATGTATATATAAAATATATATTGTATTATATTATCTATTACAGTAATCCCTCGACTATCTTGGGTAATACGTTTGCAAAAGTTGAAAATTCGCGAAGTAGAAACAATACCGTGCAGTATATATTTTAAAATTATTTTTATAATTTGTATATATATCTTTTAATATAAATGCAAAACGATACCACGGTAGACTCAACAAAAGCTTGAATAAAAGACCACGATAGGTGCACCTACATAGGGATCATGTGTATATATGTCATTCAGCACTATGTGGTGCATGTTATCGATGTTTTACCTCAGTGGTGACAGTTGCCAAACGTCTAGAAACTCAGTCGTCTTCAACACTCTCACTTCCCCTCCAAATTGAACAGCCTGCTTTTGCGCTGTCGCAATAGCTCGATCGTCATCCATAAATGTACTAACTGGGTAAGCATGAATGTCATTGCGGGTGAAACCCTGTAACTGTAGGTATTTGATAACAGAACGATGCCAAATTGTGTCCATAATATCATGAGAATCTGCAACTAGTTACTTTTGAAGCCCTCTTTTTAGTAGTCTTATACAAATTTACTAGGAAAGAAACTATGCAAATTTTAATAGGAATCGCTGAAATTAATACAGGATCAGTTACACATTTGTGACGTAATTCCATAGTCAGCCTATGAAATTTTCAGCACACACTCATATACACATATACACATATGTATACACATATGTATGTATAAACACACACACATATATATTTATACAATATATGTATATATATATATATATATATATATATAATATATATACATAATATATATATATATATGTATATATATAATATATATACATAATATATATATGTATATATATATATATATATATATATATATATATTATATATACATATATATATATGTGTATGTATGTATGTATGTACGTATGTATGTACACATATATACATATGCACGTATATATGTGTGTAAAAGACTGAATGTCCTTCCGTACCTTACTTGGAGTGGTTTCCAAAATGATTTCTAAAGTTGATTCTTCATTCTTTGCAGAGAAGTTACTGGTGTAAATTTGCGTAGATATGAAAAATAGTATTAGTTTATTAAGTGTATTATTGATTTATAGTATGAAGTTCTATAAATCCAATCATATTTGTCAAAAATGGAGGAGATAAGATATTAAAATGTAAGAAGTTTATTCATGCATACACTCATTTCGGACATATAAATATGAATTCATTTTAGAATTTGCATATTTCGAAGTGCTCATCATTGCAGAAAAATAATAGGAACTTTAAATAAGAAGCAGAGAAGTTGGATCTATGAGTTTCATATGTATTTGTTCCTATTTATGTGTGATAGTGATGGGAGTCATGTATATTATTAAACCACATCTCATGTCATTTATTAAACCACAACTCGAATTGTGGTTTCATAATTGACGTGAATCCTATCACTAACACACATGGATATGAATAGATAAACATGAAACTCACAGATCCAAATTCTGTGCTCTTTTATTAAGTTCCTATTATTTGTTCTGTACTGGTGATTACATTGAGATATGCAAATTCTAAAATAAATTTATATCTGTGTACGAAACGATTGCATGCCTGAATAAACATACAACTTTTTAACATCTTATCTCCTCCAATTTTGACAAATATGTTTGGATTTGTATAACTGCATTTTATAAATTAATCATACAATTTATTCACACATACACACAGACATATACATCCTATTATAATAGAAAATCTCAATTTCATATATGTGTCTGTGTGTGTATATATGTCTGTATATATATATATATATATATATATATATATATATATATATATACAACTAAACGCGTACTCTGTCACATTCATACACATATACACATTTTGCTACTTTCAGTACATTTCGGAATCCTTCCATTCTTGATTTCATAGTAGTTGACCGAAATATATTTTATGAAATATCAATAGGCATAAACCACTTGACTGAACTGACAGTTGTTGAAATCACCATTTAATCCAACTTGACTAAATATATATATATATATTTTTACAATTTTAATATGTCATTTTGTCACGTTATTTTTTCTTGATCTGCTAATTACTTCGTGCAGTAAAAAAATAGCATCCGTTTTAAATATTGATTTCATTGTCTCTTAATTTGAACAAAATATTGATAAAGACGGAATATATTTGTTAGAGCATATAGGTTTTCTGTGTGTAGCATAAACATAAACCCAACATATTAATAGTATTTTGGTATAATAACAATTATGATATAATAGCAATTTTGTTATAATAACAATTTTATTAATAAATCATGATGTATTACATTTTACTTTAGGCGTAATATTCGTATTTACAATATTTACCATAATTCAGTTAATTGCTATTCAATCAAATACAAGTTCACTTCTTTGACTTTTCAATTTTCTTGAACTCCTTGTCGAAAACATCTGGCAAATAAATTTGTACGGAACGAAGGCGAGACATATGCACTCATACTCCAAACCTTTTCTGCATCCCCACTGCTACTACGCATTGCTAGATTGAGCCTTTAAATTTTTTAGTCAGTGTTTTACTAGTCGAATGAACGTTGACGTTTTGATTAATTTTGTAGCCCGGCGCAAGTTCATTTTGATTTATGTAAAACGAACAAGGTGGGTCTTTCGCTGATGCGATCCAAGATGCAACGCATCCTCAAAAACAGAGATACTGGCTATTCGGTGATATTTGCTGAACATGGAGTATGTGCTACTGGCAGCGTCTGTGGCAAAAATTCTCATACTTATTACCGCGTGTTTTGTTAACATATTCTCAGTGTCTAGCTGTTGAAATCGTCCATTTGCCATAATGGGGCATGTTACCGCCACAAAGAAAACGCTTAAAAAGTAGAGGAAGCCGCAAACTGCAAAAGACGATAGTAAGCAATAACAGAAAGTGTGGGAGCATGTGATAAACACATAATACTACTGAGCAAATTTTCGCTCAGCTGCTACTTGAGTTATTGTTATGCGTCAATGTGTTGGACAAAACTAAAATTTTCTTCAACCGTACCCACAGCCATTGGGTTTAACTTTTACCAATTTCACCTCGCACACACAAACAACCACAACACTCACTCAAATACAATTGCATATAGTTATTCTCTCTCACACTATGTGATACGGATTTATTTTTTTACTCCATGTACAAAGATAGAATTTATGAAGATACAATCTGCAGTTCTTGGTATTTTCGGCACTAATTTCTGATTTTGACACACACACACACACACACACACATACACACATACATACATACATACATACATACATACATACATACATACATACATATATATATATATATATATATATAATATATATATATAAAAGCTGGGGTTAGTTTTTTCAAATTACATTTGGTCTGGACGATCGTACTGACGAAACTACGGACATTTGAATTATGTAAGTAATTCTTTTGTTAATAGTTGAAACCTAGGTATGCGATCAATTCTGTTTTTTATATAAATTTTCATCTATCTTACCCGCCTAATTTGTTTCTGGTGTTCGCTGAACTTTTCCTCTAGAGAACGTTCTTCGTAGTTTGATCGTTGATGATCTATTTCTTGCATACGGTCGACCACCTAGCAGTCTTGCCCTGTCAATATATACATACATACATATATAATATATATATATATATATATATTATATATATATATATATTATATATATATATATATGTATATATATATATATATATATATATGTATATATATATGGCAGCCACCATGAATGACCACTAACCGCTAAAGCTTTTTTTTTATATTCTCTCTCTGTTTATTTTCTCGTATTGCTTTCCGTTGAAGAGTGTAGGCACGAAACGTAAAATACTTTCTCACCTTCTCGAGTGTTAAACTAATACACCTGCTAGTTGTTTATACACCTGTCTTCATCGTTTGTTTTTCTGTAAATATATGTATATATATATATATGTATGTATGTGTGAGTATGCATTTACCCACATACACACATATATGCCACATACATACATTTGTACACACACAAACACACAAGTACATATACAAAGTTTTTTAGTGTCACTGCCTTCCGTTATACATTATATAATTCTGTTTTATGTATTTGTCTGCTTTTAGTTAAGGAACATATGTGCATATGCACTCGCGTACAAATGCACGGTCACTGCATCCATGTATATATGTGTGTGTGCGGATGTAAGCTGTATGTTGTTTCATATATATA
This sequence comes from Octopus sinensis, assembly GCF_006345805.1. Lineage (NCBI taxonomy): Eukaryota > Metazoa > Mollusca > Cephalopoda > Octopoda > Octopodidae > Octopus > Octopus sinensis. The sequence continues at coordinate 32,514,151 of NC_042999.1, read as the reverse complement.
TATATATATATATACATATATATAATGAGAATGATAAAAAAGAATATGTGTGGACGTGTGCATTTGTAAAATTGTGTGAGTTCGTGCATATATGTGACAGATGTGTTCCTGCATCAACTTTGCAGATTTATCGATATAATGCATGTTAATATTACAGAAATATATTTCAATCAGTGAAGTTGAGTTCATAAACACATTAATGTGTGGAAAAAACAAAACAAAAATCATTCTTCTTCAAATTATAAGAACTCTGCTTTCAATATCATGAAAATATGCGCTTTCTCTTAAAATACTATCTTGTCCTAAGATAAAGACCTTGCATTCAATGTTAAAAAAATGATTATATATCTATATGCATGGAGCAAGCAGAACAGGTATAAAACGATTGTTAAAGAAGATGTTTTAAACTGAAAAAAAAGTATTTCTGTATCTGTGCGTCTCTCTGTGTGTCTATATGTCTTACTCGCTGTCTCTTTCTGTCTCTTTCTCCCCATATCTCTCTCTCTCTCTCTCTGTGCAAGCGTTCATACTTGATACATTAGTGTTAAAAGCAGCTTAATGCCATGAGGAGACATTATATACAAATCTGTACAACTAAACATGATTGAAATTTTTAAAAAGCGTATTTTGCATATGTATTGAGCCCACTCTCTAAAAGCGGTAGGAAAAGATAAAATAAAAGATAAATGATTTCCAGTTTGTAACTCTTTACTCCTAACTGTGACTGTCAAAGCTGTGATCATTGTATGCATTGGAAATGGCGGAATGGAACGTTTATATACTAAAATGAGGAAATGTGTAGCAACAAAGTAACTGGCTTTTATTTTCGTGAATCTGTCAGTCTATATCTACTTATTACCCTAGGAACTGCATGACATGAGTCGATTTGTCGGAATTTCTATGAAATTCACACTGAATGCTTTTGCATATATAATGTTGCCATTTGCTAAGAATGCTTTGTAATTGCTATCATGAATAAACTGATGGCTCAGATATAACCGATATGACAGCAGATATATGTTCCGCGAAATTATACGGGTTGGTTATGAATAATATTTACCAAAGTTTATTTGGGATTTACTCAGAGATAATGTAGCTTAATCCGCAATCATAACAGATAAGCCGCGAAGTTTGACAAGATGGAAAGTTATAGCTGCTATGAGAATTTATCACACTCTCCATAGGTTCCTCTTGTTTATTTATATACTTTAGAAATTCGCATCAGTTGAAATATAGGGCTCTCTTGATATTTGTGATACAATGAAAACAAAGTGTCTTATTTCTTTTACGTATTACTGAAAAAACTACTAACTCATTTCATTAACAGTATTTATGAAAGTATGTTCTAAGAAAAATGCTTCTAGAGTTGTCATCTTCTTTTATAATATTTACCAAAATACTTTTAAAGAAGCGGTCTTGTTTATAGTCATGTTACAATTTAAATGGAACCTTTATAACGACCATTTATCCATATATGTTTGAAAGTTCAATTTGTAACTGTAGACAATTCAAATTTAGATGTGCTTAACATGCAAAATACATACAACTCTCAACAATTATATTTTATAGGGACCCATAACTGTACGTGAAGGTAATTTTCCGTTGTAATTTTATAGTCTTTGCTTGAAAGCAAAGCAATTTATATAACGTTAAATCTAATATGATTAAATCAAAATTGATAATAAATCTGTAGATAGGTAGTGACTGTGTGGCTTATAAAATAAAATAATAGTTGTCTTTACTAACTAGGTTAAAGTGTAAAGACACCCTTCGGTCATGCATGACCATGGGATTGCCCCTACAAAGTTTTCGTCCGAGGCACAAGTCTAGGCAAGGTTGCTTATGAAAAATCAGCATTCACCCATGTATATCATCTGCCCCTCTCCACATCACCAATGCCATCCAGAGTAAAGCAAAGTCCGATACAGTTTGACACCAGTGACATTGCAACTCAATTATACAGATGCAGGAATTGGAGCAACGTGAAGTCTTACTCAAAAACACATCACAAAACTATTGTCCGTTAATCGAATTCATTACCTCATGATTGTGAGCCCGACACTCTAACCACTGTGCCATGCGCCTTCACTTGTACTACCTACATTACTAATATTCGTTTTTGTGTTGCAAAATGCATACCCCATTTGAGTATTTAGGGAATGTTTCATACGACGTGTCATTGAGATTCTACTTTGTGTAATACAGTACAACTAACCTATTTCAATTAAAATCACAATTCTATCTAAATCTAAAACTATATCATGGTCTATGATGGCTCTCAAAAAAGAAAAAAAAAACCCCGAAAAATCTGCCTAAAGAATTCCGTCCAGGCCAATCTTTACTTATACTTGTGTTTAATTAAGGAAAGTGTCACTCGACATGTATATTTAATGTTAAAGGGAGAAAAGAAAGTCAGCTATAAAGCATAATTAGTGTTTAATTAACTTAAGATATTTTTGTGACCGGAACTTTCTACATCACTTTCGAAAAACATTGCAGAAATTGATACAACTTGTCCATCTGATTTATTTCCGTTCGTTTTAATTTTCCAATAGGTAAATTGTTGAAGTGTCTTATGAAACGTTTATGAATATGAAGACATTCATTCACTGTTCTTCAGTCTCTTTTCAGTCTTGAATATACTGAGGACATCGATTAGACTGAAACATACAACGAAATTGGCTGTTGTCTAGAAACAGCTATCTACCCTCTCTGTAATTACTTAAGATAACAAGTCGACACTAGAATCCGAATTTGTAATGTCTTGATTATGTCTCCTCTTTCCTTTTAGAGTCCAAAACCTTTGTTGCAACTTCTTAAATATATTTCATAGACGTACACATAAATTTAAGTAATTAAGCGGTTTTTGTGTGCAGCTTTCAGTTCGTTACTCTGTTACTTAATGGATAGT
>NC_042999.1:32483740-32501240 GCF_006345805.1 Octopus sinensis | reverse complement strand
ATAATAAGCAAAGTTATTTTGCTGATGAACTTTCTTTGCAATTCTTCAATCTTCTCTATGATAGTGGATAAATTAGGTGAGAAAAAGGGAAGTAATCTAATCTGCTCAGAACAAAGTTCTGCTAGTGTAAGCGTAACGCCCGGTTCTCATATTACGAATTTTCTTAGGATCCGTCCTATGAAATATCTGCATTTACAGGTATTTTTCATGATGTGGCTAATGAAAGGGGCATCATTTAACAAGATTACTTCCGTGTGTTATTTGTCCACTTAATCATTGTTTTATCAGGTATGAAATAATAGGATTAATGCGTATTCGATTTGATTTTATCTGCCCATTAATATATATTGTTTAGTTCCTTTTGGGTTATGACGGCATCATTATTGATAACCATTGATTTTTTGTGACATCGGCGTAGTTCGTCATGTTAGTCGAGTGTACTTCATAGCTTATACCTAATAGTGTGATGATAAATGAGAATGACCCTATACCACTTACTACAGGTGACTTTGTAGAGAGTAAACTGTATGCAGTAACAGATTAGTTCGTGCCCTGTAGGAAGTCAAAGAATTATTCTCCGAGTTTTCCTGTGAAAACAACACTCTTTTGCCTACGATAGGAGATTCCAAGGTCAATATTGTCCAAAACTATTATTATGTTATTGTAGTAGTTGCGGGAGGTAACTTCACCTTGTCTCAAAGCCATATTCTGCATTAGCTAAGAGGTTGTTTCATCAAGATACATAACTTTTCTTTTTCAGGCACAATTTCGGAGGACAATTTCAGATGTATGACATGTGAGTAAAGCAGGTCTATAATTTGTTGTTTCAGCCCTGCTACCTCCTTTCTGTATAGGAATTAGTATTGCATAATTCATTATTTCTGGTAATATGTCGGTAGTTATCGATTTTGAAATAACAACTTTAAGGCTGTTATTGCACGTTTTTAGCAATATTGCTCGTACACCATCTGATCTTGATATCAAGTTTGAAAGTAGGTCATTAATAAATGTAAGAATATCAACTTCAGTAATTTCCTTACTTTTTAGAAGTGTCTCTGTAGCTGAATTCTTAGGATCAAAGAATTCGTTTGCATTATTTAGGAATTTCTTGATAATGTGTTGGGAAAATGCTGTACCTTAACACAAGAGTGTGCATGTTTGTGATTCCTCATTATCATATGATATATTTTAGGTTCATTAGAGGACCAATATTGTTATGTGTAAATGATTTTTGATTAGGAAAGTGGCAAAAAAACTTGGGATTATACTTCATATTCTACATTGCGCTCTGTTCCTTCAAATGATATTTTTAGGTCCAGTTGAATGATTTTTTTCTTTTATTTTCTTCTCAATCTCACATGTGGAGGGAGATTGTTTTGTTAGTTTGATTCTGTTACGCATTATTATTCAATCTACCTCATGAAATCAAGGTCTTGCAGTGATAGATGAGTTTGTATGGGGCATGCTTTCGAAAGATCTCTAACAAAAACTTCACTTCCGCGTTATCATTGATGTTGCCAATATGCTGAGAGCAGTTTATTTTCATGATTTCAGTTTGAACTTCCTTTAATCTGGCCTTACTGAAATTCATGTTCATGAAGGGTGAATCATGTTTAGTGTTATCTGTGTCTGTTCTTTCTTTGAAATATATATATATAATATATATATATATATATATATATATATATATATATATATGTGTGTGTGTGTGTGTGTGTGTGTGTGTCTGTCTTCTGTATAGTTGTTTAGAGACATGAGAGCGGATATTGCCCTCAGGGCAGCTCAGATTAAGGAAATTAAAGTTGACTGTTAAAAGTGCATCTGCTGGATCTCACACATAAGGGAATCTTACATTGCTTATAAACTCTATATTTGGAAGCATTCATTTTAAACTCTGTTGGGCTTTTGGACATTCATCACATGATATTGGAATATTGCATATATACCATTATGCCTATAAAAGGGATTTACAACTTCAATACCCATACATATCTTGCATCTATTTTCTTTCCTCCACCTCACTTTCTATTTTGTATCACATCTGAACTAACTATGACATAACTATTCTCTGACACCGTCTCCGATGAAGGGATATTATTAATAATTATCTTAGAAACAGCTGTAAGACATTCTATCTCTAATAACCACACATACTTGTTTTTTTATCTTATTACACAAACAAATTCTGATATATATATATATATATATATATATATATATATACGCATAAAGTTCATTTGGCAGGAGTTTCAAAGCGTAGACGGAGTGAGAGTTTCGTGTATATAAAGTGCAAATTCCTACATTAGCAGACAGTTTTGATACAAACGTACGCTTGCACTTTCAACATTGACACACAAATATGAAGCATTACACACACACACGCGCGCGCGCACATACACACACATACACACGCACATACACACATTGATAGATTACACGCCTAAATAGTTGTAGTGAATAGCAGTTGATCAATGTGGAATTCTTTCATTCAGATGAGATCATTTCACAATCTTCTACTGAAATTAAGATGCGAGACCTGTGTTTTAATGTTTTTGAAGCACTTACAGTTCTGAGTTATTGGATTTTCACACAGATTCATGGCACCTATTTAAGTCTTCATCATATTCACAACTGGATCAATGGCGTCCACTTGTCTATGTGATCTACAACGACAAATTCATCCTCTCATTTCACTTGTTTATATAATTAACATCAAAATCTTCTCTAACAAAATTTCTGCCGTTTGTACACAGCAGTTATGCACACAATTCTTTGTAATTGCGTCGCTCGAATTTAGCCTTAATTAAACTACTGAATTGAAACATGTACAAATGCCATGCACCTTAATAAAAGGCATTACAGCTTTGATATGCCTCTCAGAGAATGTCATATTTTTCTTTATTTTCCGTTTTCGTTCGTAGTCGCCCATTTTCGTTATCCATTTGGTGTCGATTAATGGAATTGTTGACTTTAAATTCATTACAGTATCTGTTGCAAATGCTTGCTTCTACTCATTTATTGCTGTTTCTTCTTCAAAATACTCTCTGAAGAAACACTCATGAACACACACACACACACACAAACACATACATGCATCACTGTACTTACAGGCTTACAGGCACGCAACTCATTGCGGATACGCAGATTCAAGCACATCCATAGATCGAAACCGGTTTTCTTTCTGCCTTGTTTATGATATATTCTTTGTTAAGCATTTACAGATTAAATATGTATGCTATATGTTGAGATGGGAAATTTGTGCAGAAGATACATAGTTTATCGTCACTCCAAACCAACAATACAGTGCAATGCGTGTGTTATTAAATTATATACCAATTTATTTCCTTTCAGCGATATTTAAATCGAAAGTCTTTCGCTGCTTCATTCACGAGGCAATATTCTCTCTTTGCTTCAGATTTCAAAACCTGACAGCAATGGAAACAGCAACAACAAAGCAAACGAAATCATTTATAATTCCCATGCGTATACAAGTACCTTGAAATATGTTATACTAGTGTTCTACTGCAATTTTTCATAACTATCTTTCTAGGTAGAATCAAAAACATGCAGTCAAATATTCAATCTTAAACAGCAGGCAATTACATATACCCAGAAAACCTATCCTTTATAGAATGTATCGCACCACACAACTACTATTGCCAATGCCATTGGCAGTGCGTGGCAGAGAAAGCTCGTGTCTTGGAATACATAATATGAAATACTGTCTCCAGAATACACAATAAGGTCAATTATATTATATTTAATATATCCACAAATTCTGCACTATCAACTGGACCAAGGATGATTTCCGAATATACAGTGTAAGCCGCTCCTTTCAATATCTATATTAATTAAGGCGGCGAGCTGGCAGAAACGTTAGCTCGCCGGACGAAATGCGTAGCCGTATTTCGTCTGCCGTTACGTTCTGAGTTCAAATTCCGCCGAGGTCGACTTTACCTTTCATCCTTTCGGGGTAGATTAGTACTGACGTCGATGTAATCGAGTTAATCCCTTTGCCTGTCCTTGCTTGTCCCTTTTATGTTTAGTCCCCGTGGGCAATAAAGAAAGAAATGTTTATATTAATTTATTTCACACTTCTTCGATTTCTAACTCAAAATTCCGCCGCGGTCCACTTTGCCTCACATATTTCAGGGTAGATAAAATAAATACCAGTCGAGCACTGGCATTGATGTAATCGACTCGCCCACCTCCTTAGAATCTGTTGGCATTCTGCCAAAATTTGAAATCAATATTTATATTCATTGAGGTATTTCTTATCAAAAAGAAAGGAGAAAGAATTCGCCGCGTTTTATTTAATGAAATAATTCGAAAATGAAATATAGCTGTGCGAGTCCTGTCTACCTGTATCACTATATTCCTACTTCCCCCCAATGACCTTCTCAAGAAGACTGATGGATTGACTAATATGTATGAACAATTTAAGAGAAAAGTTTTTTTTAAAAATATTTTATGATATGCTTCAAGTGACTTAAAGGCTTACATTTAGTTTCATGAATAGTTCGGTATGTGTTAACGGAGTTAAGGAAAGGCGGAAAGATGTAAGAAGATGCCTAAGAAATTTTCACTAGCGAACATAGCTGCAATGGGAAACCATTGACTTGAATTGATTTTAAAGACAATATATACAATTCTTCTGGTACTCCCAGGAATTTTTGGTCAGCAGTAGAATCAGTAGTTCGTAATTTCTATAGAAGCTTCCTTTATTAGTAGTTAATTTCCCCACAAAATCTTTTAATTCCAGTATATCTCTGAGTTACATTTAAGAATATATGTCTACTTAATGACGTATTGTTGCACTTATACAGTTACACTCTGTCACATCCTTTCTCTCTCACTTCCTGCCTCTCATTCTCTCTCTTCCTCTCTCGCTCTGTACACGCATACTGTGATCAAGACAATAATTTTAATAGGAATACAAGCAATATCTGAAAATTTTAGCATTTAAATAGCTCACATCTGGCCAAATTGTTCTATCTTTTTTTATGTTCAAAATGACTAGATCTGATGTCTCATACCTTTCTTACAATGTCAGTCTAAATATAAACAATCAAACCATCGAAATGTTGAAATTAGAAGATGATGAGTGATTAATTGAAAGCAATATGAATAAATAAGCAATACATTTGACAGAGTAACTTGAATACTAAATGGTTAAATTTACCTGTCGAATCAATTTTATGAGGCAAAAACAAATTTTTCTTCTCCCAGATCGCTAAAATCACCGTCATGTCATCGTTGTCCTATCTGTTTACATGTTACTCGTGCAGTAATTAACCGTGTATTTTTCATAGACGCACACACACACACACACACACACACACACACACACACACACACGCACACACACACACATGCACACGCACATTAAATAACAATTTTTACGGAAAATAAAAAAAAATTGTACAGGTTGGAGCCAAATCTGTCACTTAGTGAACCAAAGAGCCAGTATCAGAGGAACCAGAAAAAATAAATAAAAACGTTAACAACAGAAAAACAGGATCTAGTTAAAATGATTCAAAAAATCAGCGTCCTTTATTTTCGCTTAGATTGCTTCCAATTTTGGTGCATCGGTGCAACTCTGTATTTTGATAACGATCATGCAATTACCTTATCTCGTAAATTTATGAATCTGATGTAATTTGTAATGACAGTTGTGAAAATTTGGGTAATGTTACCCAATGAACAGACAGCGAGGCATTCACAGCTCGTTACTATGACAACCGCAGGTTGTGTTGTGTTTCACTTCAATTGCAAGTTGTGTTGTGCTGATTCTTCTCACCACGCAATTTACTTCACACGCGTGTTTTGTTCTGATAAAAATTTATATTTATCAATTAGAATTTTATTTTCTCAATTGTCCTTATAATTTACATATTTTTTTCATATAGTTTTCATATAGTTCTTCATTTAAAAAAATGTTAGAGCATAATGCGATGGAGATTTGTCTCTTATTTCTAGCAACGTGAACAACCACACAGATATTACCTCATTGGCTCATTTGTTGATGTGTATAAGTACAGAAAAAAACCGAAAAGAAATGGTTCTTTATCTGCTTCTAGGATGATCATTCCAGTTCTATGACCAACTGAACTGGTTACACATTCAACTGGTACTTATTTTATCAACCCTCAAATGACGAAAGTGAAATCCACATAGGTGGAATTTGAACTCGGAATGTAAAGCATTTTGCAAAAGTGGGATGGGGCGGTGGACATTAGATGGATGATAAGGAAAGAAGCGGCAAGTGGGATTGGAACATTTCAGAGGAAGTGAGGTGAGCTCAGGTAGCTGCAAGGAGCAGAAGCCATATAGTACAGTAGACAAGGGAGAGAGAGGGGACACAGAATGTCTGTGTTTCATTAGATGGAGGTCGCCTATGAGTGACTTATATAGTTAATCTGTCATATGGCCAAAGCATTAGGAGTAAAATTTGGTAAATCGAAAACGTGTGGAACTCTGCCTGATGAAGTACAACTAATTTAAAATACCAACATAGTCTCACACAAATATGTAACGAATAAGGGGAATAATCTACTTGAACGATTTGGAATTGCTAAAAATTGTTTGGAAATTATGTTGCACAGTTCTATATAGCTAAATATCTTCAGTTTCTGATACTTCGGAACAGAGCTGAAAAGTCATATCTGTGTTAAATTTTAATAGATTTACCATAAACGCATACACGCACGCACACTTACGTAACATATAAAAGTATTAAAGTAATCTTCTATGCTACATGCTTATTAAACTAGAGCTTATCCGGCATCGATTGTATTTGATCGCCTGAGTGGAGTGGTCAAGATTCCGCTCTTAACTGTACACCGGTTTTACCGTGCTACTCATATTTCATAGTTATAACAAAGTAACGAGAATAGGAAGTCTTTTGTTGTAATGCACACCATGTGTACTAGTGTGTGTGTGTGTGTGTGTGTGTGTGTGTGTGTGTTTGTGTGTGCGTGTGTTTGTGTGTGTGTGTGCATGGACACATGTGTACACACACACACACTCAAACACACAGAAGCATACATACATATACTGTAGAAACCCAGCAAACCTGGCTGACCCACTGTTCCTGGTAGGGGCTGCCCAACAGGGTACATTTCAAAACACTTTCACCCCCATCCTTTGTAGTTTAGTCGTTTCCCTTTCTTCCCATATTCACGACACCAACAATGCTCTCTTTACCTTTCCATCTCCTTTTTCTTCCCACCTGGCCCTTCTTGCCTCGAGATTTACCATGGGCACCCAATCCCTCAGTACCATGTCCCCAGAATGACTGCCACCCTACCTTCTTGCTTTCCAGTATTCTCTCCACCGTCACTACATCCTCAAACAAAGATCATCTACTCTTCCCCTGCTTTCTATAAACGATCTCATACTTAACTGTTCCCCATACGCGGGCATGTCTAACAGCATTATGCTGGGGTCATCATGGGAACGAAAATGGACCACAACTTCACTAACTTGTAGTTTGGTTATGTTGAGACCAATATGTTCTCTCACCTCTCTCGACTAATCCCAGAGCTATACAGTCGTTACATAGATGCCCGTATTGCGGCAACACCCCTCTCAGTAGTTTCATCTCTCTCATCTCCGACACCTCTGTCAACTTTCTAGAAACCTCTCTTCCCGTTTATCACATCTGAAACACATTCTCCTGTATATCTTCTGACCTCACATATTGCCTCAAATATACCCTTTGCGCCGACTCTTTATATATTGGACAGTCTGACCACCGTCGAGCTGATAAACTTACCGTCTCCTCACCTACATCAAAACACACAGACACACATACACCCCCGTCCAGATGTACTGGCACACACTAATACGCACACGCACAAACACATATGTACACACACAGTGACACACAGGTACTCACACACACATCACTTGATCTCTCGGCCCCATGCCTGTCCATTACTAAATCTCAGTACTACTACTAACCTACTCCCTTACTTTCCTCATAAACTTCTCACTCTCGTAAGCACAACCGCGCGCATGCATATAGTGCCATCCCAGACCGCTCTGCCTAATATACAAACACATACTCGCTACAAGCACATGCATAAACATGCCAAAACATACACGAATATACATGCCACACACACACACACACACTCTCTCTCTCTCTCTCTCTCACGCATTTGTACATTCTCACACACATAACGGCCATTTTTACACTGACATTTCTTCAAAACCCACTTTCTTTTTCTCTCCCCTACTTTGAATTAGATACATTTCGGCCAGGTAACGACCCACGTGCAGTGGTTGCACTGTCTGCTCCTTCCTCCGCTTTCTACCCTTTCGACATCTTCCTCTTTCCAACGAAACGTCCCTCCAATGTTTCCATGTGAAGTTTCAACTATGTGTCAATGTAATGCATTATCTGCAAGTCTATCAACTTGTCCTGTTCTTCATATTTTCATCAGTAACTTGCATATACACATACACATACAGACAAGCAGACACACTCACCCGCACAAACCAACATCCACAAATCCACACACACACTCACACACACTCACATATATATATTACACACATGGATACAGCCGCAAACTCACATATGCATATGTGTATGTATGTATTGAGGAAGGAATGAATGTTGCAGCTTTTAGTTTTGCATGCATATTTGCATACAGTATCTTCGGATTCATTTCCTGCATTCATCTTCAGCCATTCATATTTTTGGCATAATACTTTTTAATTGCAGATACTCTCAAGTATCTCCTAACACTCATTCCATAATTTGTCCTTAATTACTCCTATTAAGTGAAACAAGATTCATTGTCCTTTGAATGAGGAACTGATTAAAATTTGAACGTCAGTGCACATGATTGACGATGGTCAACGCACACACGCGCTCGCGCAAACACATACATACACGCACATTAGATCACTTAATTTAACTTCCTGAATTTGTGGTCATAGTAGTAGTAGTAGTAATAGTAGTAGTAGTAGTAGTAGTAGTAGTAGCAGCCTCACCATTAGCACCACCGGCAGCAGTATAATAATAATAATAATAATAATAATAATAATAATTAATAACAATAATAATAATAATAATGATAATGATGATAATAATTAATAAGAACAATAATAATAATAATAATAATAATAATAATAATAATAATAATAATAATAATAATAATAATAATAATAATGATAAATAACAATAATAATAATAATAATAATAATAATAATTAATAACAATCATAATACTACTACTACTGCTACTACTACTACTGCTACTACTACTACTACTACTACTACTACTACTACTACTAATAATAATAATAATAATAATAATAATAATGATATTAAGAAGAAGAAGAAGAAGAAGAAGAAGAAGAAGAAGAAGAAAAAGAAGAAGAAAAAGAAGAAGAAGAGGAGAAGAAGAAGAATAAGAAGAAGAAGAAGAAGAAGAAGAAGAAGAAGAAAATAAATATCTTAGTGAATTAAGCTGGGCATACCGTTGATACCATTATCCCTTTTTTTTATTTAGGAATCGATTAGCTATATTTTCAATATTTTCTTTAATGCTTTACTGCAAGTCCCATATCTCATCACGTGTCAAAACACGCTTTATTTGCTGATTTCTATATGCTATCAGAATTTCCTCTCTAGTTCCAAAGGACCGTGGATAGCTGTCACTTTTATTTCGTAACTAATGATGAAATATCTTATGTATTTTAAGCTTGTGTTAATATATTGCACCAGGAAGATTTAACTAGTTCTCATTTTCAGCGAGGGCTGACAATTTTCAAACATATTAAAGAGGTATGTGTATCTAAATTTCCAACATCGCATATTCTACGTAGCAGTATCGCACATTTTATCAACCTGCAATTTGAAGTATTAAATATTAACAATTATTTACACGAAAACATTTCTACGTATAATATTCCATTACGCATTCTTCAAAATTATATAAGTCTAATCTCTTCGGTAATGCATTACCCCGCCACCTGCGAGATTTGCAAGAAGCTGATTGATAGAATTTCCGAAAGATGTACTTACAGAATTTGGATGTTTGGCATAGAGCGAAACATTCATCAGAATATCGTGTAACACTGGGAATTTACTTACTCTGTGTGTGAGTATATATATATATATATATATATATATATATATATATATATATATATATATATATATAATATATATATTATATATATATATACGGAGAGAGAGAGAGAGAGAGAGAGAGAGAGAGAGAGAGAACGAGAGAGAGGGAGAGAGAGAGAGAAAGATGGATACATACAAAGAAAGAGAGAAAGAAAGATAGATAGATATTGCTATGATTTACAGGATGTATAAATGCACGTACATGAACAACTCCGTTCTTTACTGGTTGCCAAAATATTTTGCGCCGAGGAGTCGAATCTCTGATTGCATTATGTGATGTGTTATGAATATACTTTGAACTATATAATATGAATGTATAAATCAGTTTATGATATATTATATATCATATTTGTTTTAATAATGTACGTCAAACTTTGGCAAAAGGGCAGTCATTTTAAGGGAAGGCATGGGTTGATTACATCAACCCCACTGTTGAACTGGTACTTATTTTATCGATTCCGAAAGGATGAAATGCAAAATCGAGTTCGGCGGAATTTGAACTAAGATCGGTGCGAAGGACGAAATACCGTTAAGCACTTCGTCTATCGTGCTAACAATTCTGCCAGCTCGCCGCTTTACTTACCACAAATAATATTAAAAGGGAGACCTTGTCATATACTCCAACTCCTAAAACTGTATAAGGCCTTTTGTGCCGTTTATACGTTTTGCGTGAAGGGAGTTAATTTGCGTTGTCCTTTTATCATAGGGTAACTTCAACGAAAAGAAGAACAACCTTGTATCCACGGGCTATTTTCAAACGACTTAAACTATTATATACGAGCGTCGAGCGTTGGAACTTTTCAGCTAACTTATTTTCCTTTTCTTATTTTAAATTTCTTTTTTCTTTTTTGCTTTCTATAATTTTTCTACAATTGTCACAAACGAAAGAATATAACGATTTCACATAATAAACAATCCGACTACTACTTCAGAGATTTTTCAGTGTAGCCTAAAGAAAAGTTTCTCTCAAATAATCTATAACTATCGGTAATATAGTCAAATAAATATTTGAAGCCTATATTCAAATGACAACATTCTCTATATTGCTAGCGCTTTCTTTGGTATATACCGACACCCAACAGATACAAATATGAAATAGATATTAGATGCAGTACCCACTTAATATTCCTGCTCCTATTAACAAGAAAGTATCTTAATCAAATCATTTTACTTGTTTTTAGTTATCGCATTTAACATACATAATGTGTTTTTAAGACTGAATCAACAACAATTTCTCTGACCAAGTTGTCACTGTCTGAATTAATATGATAGGTATATTCCTAATGGAGTCATAGTTGGACAAGGAGCACACTAAGTATAATTACAAACAACCCGGCTTAATCTACAGGGTTTAAATTCTCGTTCAGAAACAATATTTGACTGAATGAATAATGAAAATCTGAGGTTAACTACATTTGTGTGTGTGTGTATATATATATTGTGTATATATATATATATATATATATATATATATATATATATATATATATATATTATATATATATATATATATATAATATATATATATATATATATATATTATATATATATATAAATACATATATATATAATCAAATAAAAGCTGCAAGGCGAAAATATCAGCTACACTTTATTGGGACACGATAAGGGGGTTCTAACTAAAGTATGCTAGCATGGTTATTAATTAAAGTAATTAATGAGACTGAATTAACGGATGTAAGTTATACATGTAAAGGTGAATGATACTTTAGCAAACCATCTAATTCAAACCAAAAATACACGCAAAGAAGAACAAGAATACGTCAGCAAATTTTCAATCCACTCATCCAATACTAGAGAAACTTTGAAACTACTGTTAAAATATCCTTGGTCTATTTTCAAGAAAGTTGACAACTGATATATGCAAAAAGATTACTATAGACCTATGGCATAAATATGTCGTCTACTGCTGCTGCTGCTGCTCATGTTACTACTACTACTACTACTACTACTACACTACTACTACTACTACTACTACTACTACTACTGCAACTACTACTACTACTACTGCAACTACTACTACTACTACTACTACTACTGCAACTACTACTACTACTGATGCTGCTGCTGCTACTACTGCTACTGCTAGTACTACTACTACTACTGCTGCTGCTGCTGCTGCTACTACTACTACTACTACTACTACTGCTGCTGCTGCTGCTAATACTACTACTACTACTACTACTACTGCTGATGCTGCTACTACTACTACTACTACTACTACTGCTGCTGCTGCTGCTACTACTACTACTACTACTACTACTGAACACGTAGGTGACCCAGTCTATACGCACATGTGTACACATGCCTATATATATATATATATATATATATATATAAGAAATAATTGAGATTCATTCGAATTAGGCACTTAAGTTGAAGCACCAAGTCAGTCCGGTATTGTCCCCACAGCTCGAAATAATGTAAATAATATGAAAATAAGCAACAGGATGTCAAGTAGTGATGCAGTACGACCTTTTCAAGCGATTACATTTACTTGAACAATGCAATCATTACATCAGTTTAAATGCAGTGCCTTCATCAGCTGCACCAATAAATAAATAGAATAATGAGTTGGACACATCATTCTCTAATACTTTAACGGAGCTAGATAGAAGAAATTCATGGTGTCGCTATTGTAGCTAAGAATAGTCTAATTTTGGCTACAATTTCTCCCATCTTCTTCCTCTGTTAAAGTATTTTAGAAATATATTAATGCGTCCAACTGATTAAAATTCTACTTCTTCATTTGTGCAGCTGATGACGGCACTGCATTTAAATTGATGTAATGATTCCATTGCTCAATTAAATGGAGTCGCTTGAAACGGTCGTACTGCAACATTACGTGCGCTCCGTTTGTTATCGAACCTGATTGCAATTAAATGTCTTTTGCTGAAGGTGCGATCTAAATTTTGTACATATGTATGTCTTGTGCGGCAAAATGTTCTTTTCTTGATAAGTATAATTCCTTGTGCTGAGGGTAGAAATATGTCATGTGAAAGCGTTCATTATATAAAACAGCTGCTTTTCCATTGAAATATATTAGAAATTGTCAGAATTTATAGTTTAGATACAAATACCGTATGCCAGGCAATACACATATTTCTCGAGGCACTGAAGTTTAAGTCTAGCAATGTCCTGTTCCAAGTGTCAATGATTGGAATTTCATGATATATTGTCCTTGTATGATTTAGTTTTCAGGAGAGAAGAAATTTTATATTATATTGCATATATATATATATATATATATAAGATTAACTACACCAAAGTAATTTACAGTTATCTTAGTACAAGACAAATACTCTTAGTTCATATTAATTGAAAAAAGTGCATCTACAGGGAATATGCATATAGGCTTAAAATATATTATGAATATATTTTCTCTATGCTTTTTATAGATGTACGATCGACAGGACTATCTACAAATTTAAATAACTTGAAAGTGATCAAATTTACCAAAGATGCACACGTAATCAGTATTATTATCTGGGAAAAGTCAGTGGGATCAGAATAGTCTATGTGCTTGATCAAAGTAAAATGCAGAAAAATATAGTCTAAGATAGACTAAAATTTACCCAAACGTCTACTTAGATATGTATATACTAATGTAAAAAATATACATAGTCAATGTATATATAAATACGCAAAAAATACATAAACACATCTGCCTTAAGTTGCGTTTTGATATGATTGTTTTTTTTTTTTTTGCATTAGCTACTTTGTGGTGTCCTGATTTTATACAAAATAACAACAATAATTCAACAACTTGACGTCTATCTTACACCCATATATCTCTCTCTTATATATATTGCTTTTTAATGTTGTACTTAGAAATGATTTTTGATTCAGTCATATATTTCTAATAATTGTAGTCCGATCTAAATATGCAAAACACATTCATTAGGCCTTGAGAATGTATCAGTGTACATATATTACGATATATATCTTTGTAGATCAGTGTCCGGCAATTCCTTGCAGAGAAATGTGTATAAATCATTTAATTATAAATAACTTGGCTATATAGATCAAATGATAGTGCTACACATGTATATTTAGCTTGCGATTGATCAAGTTTCGTTAAAAACTGTGACAGTATATCTACGGCCAATAAACTACCTCTCGTTTATCTAGGGCAATGTTTATATACAAGTGCTGTGATAGGTTTTGCATGAGCGGGGGTGTTATCGAATTCTGGGTGGTTAATATTGTTCCTAAAATTACGTAGGACGATATTTGTAGGGAACTAGTGCAGAAACAATTTTGACAGGGTCGATACATTGGCAAAAAGAATTCGGCGAATCGGTGTCAGGAGAACAGGTAGATATAATTTTGTTTATGAGAGATACAAAAACACGACGGTCATTATATGATGATACTCAGGACTCAATAATTCAGTGTAACAGAAGTCAATATAATATCTGTAGAAATGGCAGAAAGATACGACAATACTTTTTGTTGACTATTGTTTAGAGGAGTCAATGATGAAATGTTTGGCAGCCTAGTATGCTACAGGGGAAAATTGTTTTCAGATATCTGAGAAATTGTACGTCTAGAAAGTATATTTCATTGAGATACTTAGAAAAGCTAACCGCCAACGTAGGACTTTTTAACTGACTGCAAGTAAGATGTTATTTTCAGTCTTTTCCTGTACATGTTTTTTTATATTTTGATTACTTTAGCATCAACTTGGACAATCCCTTCAACATATTTTTATGTAAATTTCCTAGTTCGAAGGTAGCATGCAGCAGTCAAATAAATATTATCCTTCAGGAAATCTTTCTTTACTTGAGAAAAACAATTGTTTTTGAACGAAAATGCATTCAAAAGAAATGAGTTCTTTATTTCGAAGATACAGAGAAGACAGCCTAAACTTGAGAAAAATAGCTGTTTGGGGATTTCGAAATCTACAGGGGAATATATGCTAAAGCATGATTTTAACATGAACAAAAAGACAAGAAGAAGGAAAACGTCACTTGGGAAGAGAACTTTCATGGCAAATGAAGATGATTGTGTCCTGTGTAGTGGCAGCGGGAGTAAAGTTAATGGCATGGAAGGTGAAGTAGAAATGTGAAATAGATGTAAATATCCGAACGGTTCAAAGGAAGCTGAAAGAAACTGGATATAAGTATGGGACAGCCAAGAGGAGAACTCATTTAAATAAAAAAAATAAGGCAAAGTTAGACTGCACAAAATTATGGTTAAATATTTGTGCTGAAGCAACCAAAGTAAATTTTACTAACAAGAACCGATTCAGTTCGTTGGACCTTATGGCTCTTGCTTTTGGTCATCGAAAGTTGACACAGTGAAGATAAAGAAAAGGTGGAGATTGAGTAATAGTATGAGTCATGTATTTTCAAGTGGATATTTATAGTTAGAGAGGCAGAAAGGAAGGCAGCACAGCATGAGTTATATAGATCTGTTGCAAATGAAATAAATGGGAGATAATACTTCAGTGTAGACTACTGAAGTTGAGTGATCCTGTTTTACTCCAATATTGTGTTTAACACTAAGTTTCTATGAGGACGATATCTCAGATCTTTGAAAAAAAAGGTGTCAATCCCCTATATTTGATATTTTGTTTGTTTCTTATTTTTGCTTTGAATGCACCCCGTAGCTTCCTTGCTACAAATAGTTTGGTTTTTGCTCTTTATCAAGTCGAACTTATAATAGATAGCAATTATTTCTAGCACATCCTATCCTGATTTTTCTGAAGCCGAAACCTTAAATTCAAAAGACTTTTCCTCAAAAAACGCTAGTTATTATAAGGAAGAAATGGTTTGGCTATCATCTTAGTAAATCCGGAAAAAAACGTCGAATTATCGTTCCCTCTTTTGTATAAAATTGAAACAGTTGGTAATGGTTTCAAGCAAAATTTCAGAAGCTATATTACTTCTTCGATTCAAAATAAAGTTAGGCGTTCTTACTTTGGCAATATGCTAGTAATGATTTCGTTAATATTGCATTCAAACCCTATTATAATGAGCAAAATGCCTTTGAGAATTAAGCATGATTATAAACACGTTAAAGCAGGAAATTTAAAATATATTTTTGATAATGATCAGTGGGGTAATCAATGAATTTTGGTGACGTGATAGGCCATTATTTGTTATCCAGTGTTGAATGTTGAATTACTATTATCAGGCTGTAAAGAATACCAAAATTTTATTATACGATAATTAGAAAACTATGCTATTATGATTGCCACGGGTTCATACCTTCTCGTTTATATTTGATGTTTCATCCTACAATCTTTTTTGTCGTTAAGTGGCGAATACTTCTTCGTAAGCAACAAAAAAAACGTAACACAAAAATCTACTAATGATTGTAAACTCTATACAGTTGTGTTTTACGGTTAGAAAAGTCTCGGTGTTACCTGTTATATATAAATAACCTAATTTGTATTTGCCTGTAAGAGAACCAAAACATAACTAATTCATATCCGCTAAAGAAAGAGAATCTAAAGCGAAGTAGAAAGATTTTCAGTGCCTTAGAGATGAGTGGCATTCATATAGGGAATACATAAATATAAACAGAACGACACCTGCAAGTAAGCAGAGCGCCTGTCGGATAAATTACAAAGTGAACAATTTCTACCAGAAGAATGGATTGTATCAGTATAATACATACACACACACATACACCATACACACACACACATACACACACACACACACATATATATATATGTGTGTGTGTGTATATATATATATATATATATATATATATATATATATATATATATATATATATATACATATATATATACGCAAATGTTCAAGGATGAAAATGAGTGCTCAACAGCGAAATGGTGGATATACATATATACACAAATATGAAAGATAATCCACTATGTGGTCGCCCTTACGCTAAAGAGAGATCCACATGCATCTCAACCACTAAGAATTGTCCCCAAGAAAAGATTTAGCACACTATGAACGTAAGCGAGCAGGACAAATGAAAAATAACAAAAATATAGATTAACCCCATACAATTGTTTCACTGTTAATAAATTATGCAATTTTACTGACACAATTAATCTGCAGATCATCAGTGAGGTTCGTCATAAAATACAATTTGTCGAACTGCACGGCAGATATTAACACGAGGTCAAAAATACGAGTAGTTCGGCCTATTATATTCACAGTTATATTCAAATGCACTCGTTCTAGCGCGCCAAATTACCGGAAATAAATACTGCATAAATAATTCACTGCAGTAGTTTATGCCGGTATGAGAACATACTAATTTAGAATTATAATCAAAATGAGGGTGAAATGTGATTTCTTTCCATAAATTCACAACATATATACAAATATATATATATATATATATA
>NC_042999.1:32466240-32478740 GCF_006345805.1 Octopus sinensis | reverse complement strand
CATTGATGACGACTAGACTGCCCTCTGGTTCGAGAAAGATTGTTCTTAACTGAAGTTTCAAATCCTTCCTGAGCAGAACAGTGACCCCTCCTAACCTCCAGGCTGGCATGGGGAAATAATTTTCTCGTAGCCATTTAGGAGTGGGGAAAAGCCTCGCAGCCCACTCAATTTGGTTTCTGTGGTACCTATTACGTCTAGTCTAAGTGACCTGAAGTCATTATGGAGGCGTCATTGCTTCGAAGCTGCCCCCCAGGCAATTACATTTATACAATCTACGTGTAGTATAGACGTAAACAAAACTTAGCTTTTAAGTCGATGGAACAGTAGTCCCATCTTCGTCTTCAATCCTGGATTGTGGGTTCTCCTTGTTAAGGCCCTCAAAAATTAATGGGGAAACATCTTTCCTGAGAAGGCCTATATCTTTAGGGAATTCATTTTTTAAAATGCTATAGTTTATGGTATCAATTAAAAAAAAATTAATATTATGCGGGTTCTGCACTGTGGGAATCCTTTGCAATTTGTATGTGAGGTTTTTATTGCTGGCCCTCACCGCCATAATATTGATATCTGGAATGGTGGGGAAGGAGGGAGATCCGTGTGTCTTGTGTGCATGTCAAGGGTTTTTTAAACTTGTACTTGGTTAGTGGGGGTGGACTGGGGATTTTTCTTTTTTGGTGGGGGTGTAGTTCATTCGTTGTCCATTGGATGTTCTTACTTCCTCAATCCCACCTCTGGTGCTACTAATTCCGCTTCTGAGGTAGGATCTGTCGCGGTTGTCGAAGGGGTTTCCGTTTCATTTCCAGGTGCGGGAGTCGACTGTTTCTCGTGGAGAGGCTTGCAGTCTGCTCTTATGTGGCCCTTCTGACCACATTTGAAGCATTTGAACTTCCTCCCCTTGACCATTACCCGAAGCCTAATCTACTTACCCACCTGTATATAGTCTGCAATCAGTTCAAGGTCTTGAGGGGGCGCTTGAATTACCATCCCGAGTTCTTTGCTGTACCGGTTACGTTGTTCTATTTGGGTGTCTTGGAGGATGGAACTTTTATCCTCCAATCCCATCACAATTGCCGCCACCAACCAGGCAACGTCCATCTGAAGGGGGATTTCTCCTACCCCTTAACATATTAGTGCGTCTTCCGGGGTATATGGGTAGGAGGACCACCTCTGTCGATTTCAGCGGGCCCGTAGAATGTTGCTTGGACTTTTCCTCCGTTTTAGACTTTACTTCTATCGTTGCATATTACTTGATTTCTGGCCAGATAAATGATTTCTTGCCAAACTGGCCTGAGGGAAATCTCCACTGTTTCTTTTGAAGCTATATCGAATTTGTTTTTTGATGATAAGAGTTTTATATATGATAGTACATATGGACACATTGTGCGTTACTTCATTGAGAGGGGTTACTTTGCATTAGTTCTTTAAATTTGCTTAGCTCGTTTTCGTTAATATTTAGTTCTCTTCTGCTTAAACCAGCTGCTGCTGCAAAATTTACTGCTTTGTCACATTTAGATTCAATTTCCTTTAACATCTCCGCCTCCGAAGACATATCCTGTACGGTGGTCGCCTCGCCAGAGGAACTACTCGTCATTCAGAAAAATGCTTGGGTGAAAACATCCAACGAAAACAATGAGAATTTCCCCCTTCACACAGGAGGGAAAAAAAGTTCAGCAAACTGCCAAACGCAGATAACAAGGTGTTTAAAAAAACACAACAAATAAACAACGCCAAATTCAACAATTAAATAAACTTGTAACCGCAACTTACGGTAAACACAACCAACACAAAATAATCAGGGAATTACAGGCTGGTAAATTTGGATGCATTTGATAGCCAATGATTCCACGTTATGCACGTGCATCATGCTTTTCATAAAGATGCGTTTGCGAGTATTACAATGTTTACGAAAAATGAGTGAGTTCGAACCTAATCGTTGTGTTTTCAAAAGAGAGTGGTGTTGTGGGTCAGGAAAATCTCCGTGGTGTAAATTAACTTGAAATGTAATACAATTCGTATAATCTCAATATCGTGTGTAAAACAATAATCTCTTACAGTCTGATGTTTCTTTCGTAGTTCAGTATATATATATATAATATATATATATATATATATATAATATATATATATACATAGAGTGGTTGTATACTGTCAACTTAACGTGACAAACCTGTAAGGGAATTACACCACCGCTGTTTAGCCCTAGGAAGCATCAACGCTTCCTGTCGGCCTTGACACATTTCCTGTGTCCTTATATATTTATGAAGGTGAGACAAACACCCCCAACAGCTAGGCCTGCATCAAGAGACATGCATGTATATATACATATATATATATATATATACATAAATATATATATATATATATATATATATATTATGTGTGTGTGTGTATACATACATATACATATATATTTAGCAGAAATATCTTGTTATGATACAAAAAGGATTTTAAAATATTAGCTCAAGGCCAGTAATTTCAGTGGGTGTTCACCTGGTATTTACTTTATCGACTCAGAAGGTGGAGTTTCAAATCATAATATGAAGAGACACAAAATGTTGACTAAGCAGTTTGACGGGCATGCTAACTATTCTGCTGGTTTACCTTATTGTAATTATGCAGAAATAAAACTATATTTGTTTGATTCGATTACTAGATATTACATTGGCAACTAAGTAAAACTTGTGTGGTGAAAATGGTGGGAAAATCATATCATGCACAGCAGTATAAAATGTCATAAATTGTTAAACAAAGTGTCTCCTTCAGTAGTGTTATATACGTATAAATATGAATACCTGTCAGAAGGTGAGAAGGCTGCATTTCCCTTGTCCCCCTCTATTAATATTCAAATAATCCTATCGAAAACATATAACGATCAGAATTTTTCACAGGCACATATGTTTATCATCAGGTTGAAAATGATTCATTTATTGATTTACAGATGCAATGCATTGGGTGAAATTTCACGGTGTTTAAGATCATGCAATTTCCCTCGCTATGGATGATTTGACAAGAAAGGATTTTAAACATCTCGTCATTATGATACACAATACTTAAATCGAAATTGGCGCCTCGTGGTAGCAGAACAAAGTACTTAAACAATAAACTATGGTACACACACGCACACATAGATTTACAGAGAATGGACACACACACTCATACACACACACACACATACACACAAATGTATTGGGTTGTCCGGAAAGTTCGCGCCGATTTTTAAAGGAAAGAAAAAGGTCAATAAATACTTGCCATTACATTTTTAATCAACCGAATATGAAGCATTTTTTGCACAATGCGTCTCCATATTTTCTTTAACTTGAAAATACCCTCTTCCCAGAATTCAGGTGGTTTCTTGACACCTTCCGGACAACCCAGTGTATATACTGAACGCTCTCTGCTACGCATATGAAGAAAGTACGTATTGGCCTAAGGCTACTTGCAATATTTTACTAATATTAGTAATTGTATTTTGGTGATGCATGGAATCATTTGTAAATTATATGTTAACCATATCGACTAATATAGTTATTTTTGTTTGGGACATTATTTTATCGATCAATGTGTTATCGAGAGCTTAAAGTATAACCGAGAGAATTTAAAGTGTTACTCCAGTTGATATTCACATACAGAGGTACATATGCTGAAGCAGGTGCACAAGTATATATATATATATATATATATATATATATATATATATATATATATATATATATATATGTATATCTTAATTTTTCTTTTTTCTTTTCCTTATTCTCTTTATTCATACGTTCAGGAGTTTTAGTCTTTATTTTTGTTCTTACTAATCTTCTTTCTTCTTTCTCTTTAATTCTTTCTTTGTCTCCTCCTTTTATCTCTCTCTCTCTTTTTTTCCTTTGTCATTCCTCTCTTCCTGTTTTCGATTTGACCAAACTAATACACTCCCTATTTAAATACAAACCTCGAATCTGCTACACTCAACATAAATTCCCTATTGGGAATTACCAACTTTAAGAGAATCTTACATTGATTATAAACTTTACATCTGGATGGGCTCATATTAAACTCTGTTGGACTTTTATATTTTCCTCAAAGGATATTGGAATATTATACATATATACCATTATGCCTATAAAACGGATTTATGAACTCAATAACCATATATATCTTACATCTATTTTCTTTCCTCCACCTCACTCTCTATTTGTATCACATCAAAACTAACTATGACTTAATTTTTCCTCTCACACCGTCTCCGATGAAGGGATATTATTATTAATTAATATTCTAGAAACAGGTGTAAGACCTTCTATCTATAAGGATATCTCATTACGCAAAAAATTCATATTTATATATATATATATATACATGCATATATGTGTTTAGTGTGTGTATATGTGTGTTTGAGAGGGCGTGTGTGCTTGTACACACTTAAGTCCAATTCAAATAGAGCTCAGTGGTATTTGAACTAACCTCATATTTGTAATTTACACGTTGGTCCTACCCATACTTACTCAAAAATGTATTCCAGTTTAGAGCCATACATACTTCGCTAGACCACACTGTTACCGAATTTGCATAAAAGGGAAAAAGTCTTCGAGTTTATTTGCCTACGTTTGGTAACTGTGCTGTAGAGAATTGAAGACTTTGAAATGTTGCTATTCAACCGAGGGCCTTCTGTGGTGAATATGGCTCTTTAGCACCTTTTTCCGTAGAGTAGGATATCTTTTATCACCTCACTATACTACAGTGAAATGCCTTTGCTTAAATAAATTCGAATATTCTTGAAATGCAAAAATGGAAATAAGTAATAAAAGTAATGATATTTTATGTACAAAATACGGTGCGTACATATATAGATGTATGTGTGTGTATGTGTGTCTGTGTATGTGTGTGTGCGTGTGTGTATGCGTGTGCGTGTGTGTGAGAGTGTGCCTGTGTATTTGGCAAAAAAATAAATACCCATCCAGAAATACAATATCGGTTTCAATGCACGATTTCACACTCTCTCTCTATATATATATTCCCTGTTCATATTAAATATAATATATTGGCGGTGTTCAAACTGGCACCAGAAAGTTCCGCTTTTATAACATTCAGGAGTTTTATCAACAGGGAACAGCATAATAAAGTTGTATTTTGTTTGGATTTCATTTTGCGTAGATTGCATGTGTCTTCGATCAAGTATGTGGTTAGGATTCATTAAACCTCAGAAAGAAAACTTTTGGGGATTGACGTAAGCCAATATAATCCAATGAGATTATATGGTTAGAACATTTCCATAACTTTTTGATGCATCAAAACATTACAATGCAGGCAGTAATAATTTGTTAGAAACAGACAAGTTTAGTGTATAGCACGCAGCGTGATACTTATAGCATTTACTTTGGACAGACGTACGCAAAAATGCAAATATATTGTTGAAGTTCCATTGTAATAAGTCTGCACCAAACGATCTATATTTAGCATGATAGCAAAAATTACTGGATTCATCTGTGCTTTCTTCAAGGAAATTCTTAACATCTGAATTGAAACTTTTGTCATAAAAATAAATGTGGATACAGAAATGGTTTCCATAAACCTGCATAGTTTATTTGATTTCAAAGTTTTCAAACAAATTATAAAATATTGTTTTCAGAAATCTATTTAGTTTTAGAAAAATTAAATTAACTTCTGGGAAAGAATTACTACATACCTGTCTATATAATTCGTGTACGAAATTCAATAATAATGTGAAAAAGAAAATTTACTAAGACATACTTATTTTCAATACTATGAAGTAAAACTGCTATTTTATGAGTCGAAAACTTACAAGAACTTGAATATAGTTAAATTATATACTAACATATATCAGGTACTTTCTAGCCAAATGCATAAATGGTTACATTTAAAGTCTAGCTCTGTTATATCCAAAGTTGTAGACACGCAGGTAATATTTGCTTTTTTACCAAATATAGTAAAGTAAGCAGATGGTGTATGTTAATGAAATGTCCTGAAATAGTTGGTTAGGAGGTTCTGAGCTAGTCACGCACAACATTCTTAGTTTTGATATATATTTTTATAATCCTCTATGAACCAGTATAACACTGGTTAATGTTACATCAAAAACTTATTAAATTATCATATAAGATATCATTGTACACGGAGATGTATAATGGTCATGAATCTACACACGTATTCACATTTGAGATATGTGAGAATAAACACTATGAGTGATATATGGTTTGAAGTCGCATTCCAGTGCTAAAATCTACAGTTAAATTTCTGCTCAACTATCGTAATTGCAAATCTCCGCGTCTAACAAATAGTAAATCAACATGCCTGAAAGAATAAGTGTGTCGATTTAATACACTTGATAATCTCTCATGATATTTTTTAAAGATAATTGTTTGTTTAGTGGTTTAACGCTTACCTGTAACGGCATATTTATCATAAACTTACGTCTTTTAAAGTGGACACATAATATATCACATTATATACTTATTGCCCCTAAATGAAACTTAGATGCATATTTTTGGAGAGAATCTAAAGTCAAGGTAATGAAACAACAAAACGAAACCAATGAGAATAAAATCATATTGTGCAATCTCCAAACGGCAATAAAACTATGTAGGCTAACTATGTCATTGCACACATTTCACAAATGGAACCCATTGCACACATTGAATATCATGCACACATTGCACACGTTAAACACACACTCACATATGTGTATGTGCGTGTATGTGAGTATGTGTGTATGTGTAACTATTAATATCTTGCAGAAGGCAGTAGATATGGAAAACACATTATAAGTAAACGTACGTTTCCATTTATAAAGCAGCTAATAGATTCCGAATTGTATTAGTACTGTCACGTTGGTTCACAATCTAATAATTGCGATAATCTGTTTTTGTAAACAGATTATCACAATCAATTTTGTTTAAAGTATATTATTAAATATTCCAGAATGCAATATCCAGAATATGTTCAAATCATTCATTGTAAATGGTTTCATTCAAATAATTCAAATGTAATACTATAACGCAATACTTACAAATATACATAAATATCCCACAGTATATAAATCCAAACATGTTTCACTCATTAGAGGAGATTTATGCCAATATACATTTTAGATGGCTAGCAACTAGTTGCTACGGTATGTAAATTATTTATAGACTCACTAGGTAATACGGCAGTTAATACTAAGTACGTTAATTACAAAGTCAGTGATCTATCAAAATTATTACAGCATCGAGCCAAATGCTTAGCAGCGATACAAACGACCTTAGACACCGCGTTCGAGATCTGCTGAGGTCGATAAAGTATGTACCAGTTGAATACTATAGCCGAAGTAATCAACTTCGAAATAGCTGGCCTTGTGCCGGATTTGAAATCAATATTATGTAAGGTAGCGAGCAGGCAAAATCATTAGAGCGCCTGACAAAATGCTTAGCAGCATCCGGTTCAAATTCCTTCGAGGTAACCTTTGCATATCATCATATCATCATTTCGAGTTCGACAAAACGAGTACCACTTAATCACTACACTCGATGTAAATGACAAGCCCCCTCACTTGAAATTTCTAGGCTTGTGCAAAACTCTAAATCAATATAGTGTATTTAATGCTCAAATTAAATAGGGGTGCACATTTTTGTACATGAGGTGATCCAAAACCAATGGGAATATATAATTTATAATCATTGATAAGTGCTAAAATATAAGTGTTAGGAAATGATTACTAATATACACTTAGATATATTTTTAATAAAACAAGTTTTGTTAATTCCTTGTGGGTCTGTCATATATTCTAGATGTTGATATCATGGGAAATGTTTCAAAATTCGGCAGTTGATTTTCTTCACATCTCTCTAAACGCTTACTGAGTTTTACTTTTCTTGTGCTTCGATTAAGAAATTAGTGTCAGTGAGACTTGATCCGTTTTTTATATTACATGACAGTTTGGTCAATATAATTTTCGCCTCCACTACAGTATACCATGACACAGAGTATGTTTCCTGATAGGCATATGAATTTTTCTTTGTCTACGTTTTACTGAGTTTGAAGGGGGAACTTTATACAAATTCTAGAATGGGACCTACCAAGCTTTTAAAATGCCGGACTTGCATAACGTTGGTTGTTACTAAGACACTTTTAAATACTTCTGTAATGAAAGGGACCATTTCTTGATTTTAATTATATTTTGCTTTTTTTCTGAGATTCTCCTCACTTTACGTTTGGGCTTTGCAAAGGGGAATTTAGACTGATTACGTTAAAGACCTCATTATTCGTAGACATATGGATTAGAGTGTATATTTGATTCTCTTTTTGTTTCATCGGTTCTTAAGTGTCTGGCATTATTTGCCTCTCCTCGTTATTATGTAAATCATTTGTTAATTATTAATTGCTCATTAATGAGGGCATCTATCTATCTATCTATCTATCTATCTATCTATCTATCTATCTATCTATCTATCTATCTATCTATCTATCTATCTATCTATCTATCTATCTATCTATCTATCTATCTATCTATCTATCTGTCTGTCTATCTATACATTATGAAAGTCACATACATAATGGATAAGCGTAAACGAGTTGGTCTTCGTCGTTTAACCAGTCATAACCAGTCTTATATTAACTTTCAATTTTATATATCACATATGCATACACACACATAAACATATTGCGCTATGTTTCCTTTTTACGGGGTTTGACAAGTGTATTACATATTGGGAATTCATAGGCTTGTATACTTGTAAGATTTTTATCCTTATTCTGTTAATCACTTTGTATCACACACAAGCGCACTAGCACACATATATATGCACCTACACACACACACACATATATATATATATATATATATATATATATATATAATATATATATATATATATATTTATATTTATATATATGTATGTATATAGGCACACAAAGAATTTACAAATGCTCACACGTTTCTGCATATGGATTATGCATTTCCTTCGTTAATAGCATAAACAGGTGTGCTTCCAAATTATCATATCTATAAAAGGGAGGATGTGTGTGCGCGTGTGTGTGTGTGTGCGTACGTGATTGTAATTTATGCACATCCACAAATTAGCACGCATGTCGCTCAAATTTTAGGAGGACATTTGTCAATATCCTATCTGGGTTTTATCAACCTAGTTTTCCCCGGGGCAGCCGCGGATAGCGTAAATATCTATTTTCAGACATAGCTGTTAGCCACAAAAATATCAGCCATATCTGTTTTGTCAGCGTCTAACAAAAAAAAATAAGATAAAGAAAAGTGGAAGAAGGAGGCAGAGAGTTTCACGGGAAAGTCAAAGTGAGAGGGGGAAAGACAGAGAGTAAATGACAACGTTAATAAACAGCCTTAGCTTTTTTGCCCGCGTTTAACCAAAAAAAAATAAGATAAAGAAAAGTGAAGAAGGAGGCAGAGAGTTTCACGGGAAAGTCAAAGTGAGAGGGGGAAAGACAGAGAGTAAATGACAACGTTAATAAACAGCCTTAGCTTTTTTGCCCGCGTTTAACCAAAAAAAAATAAGATAAAGAAAAGTGGAAGAAGGAGGCAGACAGTTTCACGGGAAAGACAAAGTGTGAGGGGGAGAGAGAGAGAGAGAGAGTAAGTTATGACGTTCATAAATAATAAAATGTAAAATGTTTTGTTTTTTCTTTTTGAAAGACACTATATTTCATAATCATAGTATATATAGTTTCTCACACAACAATTACAATATATTTATTTTAAATCATTTAGTAGTAACAATGTGTCAGTGGATTACACAATATAAATGGGTACAATTTGCGAGGCTTCCACCACACACCACTCCGTTCCGCGGACCGCAATAAGGTTTTTGAGGCAAGAGTAGTTGATTCCACACAAAAAAACGATTTTTTTCTTAGTGAAAATCGTGCGAATGTTTTTAGACACAGTCCGACACTGGTTACAGGTATGTTTGCGTATGCACATGAAGTATAAAAGTCTAAACTTAATATTTGTAAAATTCAAACATGATATAAGGCAGGTAATATTTCGGGATTTCCCCACTTCAGATGTATATTTATTTGTTCAATCTAAACCTTCGCGTGATCTCAGGTGATTATAGTGTGAATTGAGGCAAGATGAAGATGAGCATCAACGTGACATGTTGCATCTTTGAATAGCTGTTGAGAGATAGCGCTTTCAACAAGAAACCAACGGTGCGTTGTGATTAATGATATGAACTTTATAATAAAGAAAATTAATTTCTGAAGAGAATTGTTGATGACTAACTGTTTCAATTATTAACTGATTAATGGATTATCAATTGATTAATTTGTCATGCAAGCTAATGCTTAACGAGGAAACATTTCAAGTAGTACTTCGAAACATCCGTAATAGTCAATAAAGTTCTGTAGTAGTAGTAGTAGTAGTAGTAGTAGTAGTAGTAGTAGTAGTAGTAGTAGTAGTAGTAGCAGCAGCAGCAGTAGTAGTAGTGGTTCTTTGGCGAAGGCGCTGCAATAATGCATAGCTGTTGATTACTCACTACTGGCGGATGCCACCCCTACCCCACTTTGGGAATTTGTGCCGTTTTGCGATTAGTTATCCAATCCTGGGAGAGCGTTTCGTAAGGTCGGAGCACAGCTCCTAACTCGACCTCCTACTATTACCTTTTACTACCCGCACAGGAAAACTTGGGTCAATTGTTTGAAATGCTGGTCCTCACACAACAGTAGAACAA
Organism: Octopus sinensis; assembly: GCF_006345805.1. Taxonomy (NCBI): domain Eukaryota; kingdom Metazoa; phylum Mollusca; class Cephalopoda; order Octopoda; family Octopodidae; genus Octopus; species Octopus sinensis. Next base: position 32,468,055 of record NC_042999.1, on the reverse strand, counting down.
CGGGAAAGAATAATTTTGTTCAAGAACACAACAAGTCCCCTAGTCCGGGTATTGAATTCGGGACCTAACTATTGAGATGCAACACCCTAACCATAAGGCAACACATTACACAAAACAATTTATTGTACATTCTTTACCTGATACATCGCCACCTATACGTATATATATATATATATATATAATATATATATATATATATATATATATATATAGAAAATAGTAAAAAAGTGAAAAAACTACAGAAGGCTTGTTTTAGAAGGCTAAAAAATATATATTTGAGTCATTATGTCTGAAGAATGTTATAAATTTTTTCATACAATGACATAGTTTTTGAAGAAAGACCGGTTTCGCGTTCAGCTTTTCAAATTTCTTACATCGTTATGTTTACGTTGAGAAGTGTGAAGGAGAGTGCTATCGGAACACCAACACAAATTAGACTAAACAAGGAAACATTCTTTATTGAAAAATACAAGCCCAAACTTAACCATTCCAACATTCTTTTACAGAGAAACTCACTCCAATAGAAAAGCAAGAAATATTAAGCGATTATCTCCCTTACACCGGAAGAAATCACGTATTACCTCCCCTTATCTGGAACTCTCTTTCACTCTCCTTCACATCTTTCAGACATTTATAACATTCTTCAGACATAATGACTCAAATATATGTTTTTTAACCTTCTAAAACAAGCCTTCTGTAGTTATTTCACTTTTTACTATTTTCTATATATTCAACTACGTGCTTTCACATACCAACTTTCTCACCTATATATATATATATATATATATATATATATATATATACAACATACGAATACCTATATATACGCATTATATACACATATATAGGTACTTATGCACACGACCGGTTTAATTGCCCGTCTTAACTCTACGTGCTATATGGTAAAAATACCACCGCAGTGAATATAATGATGAAATAAATATATAAATTGATATAAATAAGGATAATATCGGTATTGTAAATAACCATCTTATCATTTTATATGTATTCTCTACTACGGCCAGTAATCACAGGAATGAGAGAGCGTGACTCATGGCTGGAACCTAGCAAATTTCTCTACAAAAATATGGATATTTTATCGTGTTCCTGGTAAAATGTTAACATTGTTCTGTGTTTGAGAATCAATTATTTCTGTCTTTTTTACACACGCACACTCACACATGCACACACACACATACGCGCACAAATATATATATAAAGGAGCAATCTCTTGGTTACGGTGACGAGGGTCCCAGATGCTACTTTCAACGGAACAGCTTGCTCGTGAAATTAGCGTTAAAGTAGCTGAGCATGCACAGATACGTCTACCCTTAACGTAGTTCTCAGGAGGATTCAGCCTGACAAGGCTGGCCCTTTGAAATTCAGGTACTCATTTTTGCCAGATGAGTGGACTGGCGCAACGTGAAATAAAATTTCGTTCTCAAGGACACAACGTGACGGAACTTACAACCTTACGATCATGAGGCGAATGCCCTAACAACTAATCCACGCGCCTACACACACACACGCACACACATACACAGAACTATACATAATACATAAATATGAATATACATGTATATATACATATATATATATATATATATATATATATATATATATATATATATATATATTATATATATATATATATATATATATATATATATATATATATATATAGGGACAGCTTACGAAATAAACAAAAGACGAAGACAGGTAGTGTACAAAACAAACAGATGTATTGGTATAACGCTCAGAAATAGAAAATAGTCTTTTACGTTTCGAGCCTACGCTCTTCTACAGAAAGGGACA
>NC_042999.1:32453740-32458740 GCF_006345805.1 Octopus sinensis | reverse complement strand
ACGTCAATCAGCCACTGTGATAGAAAAATTCAATTAATTGATGAAGTGATAAAGTTCATGATTTAACCTAGTAAACTGCTCACGACTAAATCACTCACCCATCTTTTTATCACATATTTCATACGATGCATAAGCACGCACGCAAAACACACACACACACACACACACACACATAATAATGCGCAGAAGTACGTATATATATATATGTATAAATATATGCACACTTACATACTTCTACCTGTGTTGAACAACATAATGCTTGTGTGTTTGTTTTTAGGTGTGGGCACATATGTAGCCCACTGATTTGATATGTCGAAAAGTACGCTTTTTTAAGTAATGTTAGCATTCCATAACCAAGGAAAAATATCACTGATGGTCACCGGAGCAAACCGTCTGTGTATGGCAGGAAAAGTGATGTGAGAGTGAAAAACCACAGTGCCCACCCTGTGTCAAGATAAACTATTAATTGTGAGGGCAAAAAAAAAACGATTTATATTATGTGCACTTTGACGCCCAAATCTTGTTTCCCATTTACAAAGGGAAAATAATAAGTTCGTAATAAATGGCCAATACCTCAAAGAAAGTACGTCATTTCTGATGAATAATTATTCCACATTTATCCCATAACATCGGGATTTCAGTTCTGGAGAAATAGCAAACAAGCATTTAACCCTTATTGTTTGGCAAATACAGTGACACAGGAAAATATATGTATGATGATAAGGAGCCGATATGTTACGAGACTCTCTGGGAATGTTATTAGTTCTGCAAAGTAGAATTAACGCCATACGAATTTTGAGTAATTTAGTTGACCATGTATATCACATCATACAAATATTCTTTCCTGGTCGTAAAGCAATGATGATAACGTGCCAATTTACAAGGCTAATGTCATTCAAATTGGGTATGATCAGCTTAAATTAAAGTAGATTACTTACGGCCCTACAAAAACATGATCTCAGTATGATAACAAAATGTATAGTGCATGCAGTTTTTCAGGAAAGAAACCGCTTCATTTGGACAAAACCACTTAAAGACAAATTGCAGTTTTCTTAAAGAATAGTTAAAAAGCCTCAAGCAAACCTAACGAACAGGTGCAAATAAATTCCCCGACGCATTTAAGCTCTGTTTAATATCATAGCTAGAAACATTTCATATCAAATGAAAAACAAACAATGTATATATAAATATATTTCAAATTTTTATTTGAATGTATATAAATTCAGATACATGTACACTTATTTATGTATACTTGTTTATGTTTCTTCAAGTATGCATGTATGTATGTATCTATCTATATACCTATCTCTCTCTTTCATATATGCTTATGCATATATATATATATATGTATGCATATATACATATATATTATCACATATACATATATTTGTGTTAGACTAATAGTAATACACCTCCTTGTCATTTATACACCTGTCTCCGTCTTTTGTTTTCCTGTAAACTTCAGTTATATATATATATATATACATATATATATATATATATATAATATATATATATATATAAAGTTAATCTAAACATGAAAACACAATAACGCGAGGACGTGAAACAAATATATTATTGGACGCTCAGGAAGGAAGGGAAAAAATGAGGGTTTCACTTTTCGAGCGGAGCTCTTCGTCAGAAACATAGGAAAAGAAAAGATCCAGAGAAGGGAAGACGGAGGGAAAAAATCGCCAACGGTACACACGCGCTCACATTTTGAATATATATATATATATATATATATACATATTTGTCAAAATTTATAATTACGAGAGGAACACGTTAGAAAAAATGTGCTTAATTAAACGAGGTAGCGCGCCTCTAAATAATACTCACCCCGCCCTAATTACCCAACGAAACTAACCAATCTATCACAAGCAAACACCTACCCAGCGAATTTACCAGTGCAAGGACAAAATTTCAATCTAAGATTTACCAATTTGTTTACATTACCATCGCATATGTATCAATCATTTTTGCATCCTTACCGATGCATCGATCTATAGTCGCATTCTGAAGAGATTTACTTACTCTAGTAAATCGAAACGATCGTAAATGCCACACTCATCTCTGCTTCTTAGTTCATTGTTAATTATCTAATTAAAGACATGCCAGCGTAAACCATGAGTTTCCCATAGTTATTATATCCATGTTCTTATGTCATATATATATATATATTATATATATATATACAGATAGACAAATTAGGAGCCCAAGATCTAAACGCTCAAGAGAAACCTATGAGCAGTCGATGTCAAAAGTTTTCCTCGGTTTCAATAGTGTCAGATATAACATTACTGTACTGCACACGGGTATAGAGAACAGATCATTTACAGATGGATGAATGTTACAAATTCGCATTACATCTTCAGTACTAAACTTCACTGAAATCACCTCAAAAATATTTTAATGCTAAACACGTAAAGCACATTATAATATCCACAACACTGAGGAAAGTAAATTTTTCATCTGTTGCTACATATCTTTTATCAGATGTGATGAAAATCCATAAAAAGTGGATCTTAGTAATCCTCGCACCAAAAGCAACTATCAATTTGCGCCCGAATAAGGGATGCAAGAAAAATTCCCACGATTTCCATCGCTGAATTTCGTGAATTATAATTTACTCCAACGTATTTGCGTAATAAATGTTTCTGCATTGTAATCAAAACACATACCAAGGTAATTACATTAAATAAACTTTATAGAATTTAAAATTCGTGTATATAAATTTATCTGAGTACGTGCTTGTGTGTCTGAGTGTGTATATGTGTGTGTGTACTTGAGTGTGTGTGAGCGTGTGACCATATATGCGTCTGTTATCCCCCCCCACCACAACTGCTTGAAAATCTGTATTTGTGTGATTATGTCACCGTAAGCAAGCGGTTTGGCCATAGTAACTGATAGATTAAGTCTTAGACTGAAAAAATATGTACTGTGCATGATTCATTCGATGAAAACTTCTTGAAGCTACTGCCCCAGCATAGCTACATATGTAAAACATATATTTTCTCTCTCTCTCTATATATATATATATACAAATGTATATATGCATATGTATATATATATAGATGTATTTATGTATATGTATATCTATCTATCTATCTATCTATCTATCTATCTATCTATCTATCTATCTATCTATCTATCTATCTATCTATCTATCTATCTATCTATCTATCTATCTATCTATCTATCTATATATCTATCTATCTATCTATATATATATATATATATATATATATATATATGCTAGTATAGTACATATATGTATGTATGTGTGGATTGATGGATGGATGGATGGATACATGTATGGAAATCTAGCCTCGTTTTAGCATTCCTCACTAAGAGATATTCAATATAGTATAAATTGAAAAGATTCACTGGTTGCACATAGACAGTATCCACAAACCATCTCTGCCATATTATCATCGCTTCATTACCCAAAGTAGCCATTCTTGTTCAAGAGAGCAGAACCAGTTAATGTATTTACTAGAATAAGCTACAGTAGTACATGTTCGGAGGTCCTGTAGTCTAGAATTAGCATGGTATAATTTTTCTAAACATACTTGTCGCAAACTATTTTCGATTATGAAGGTTTCGATTATGAACATTTGGATTATGAAGGTCATTCAGCTGATTTAGTTCTACGGTATAAGCAAATATATCCGTTTATTTTTTATATAAATTATTACTTTGTATTGAACATTAAATTAGTGAATCACTAATTCTATTAGATAGCTCTAGGTCATCTATTCTTGCTGTTTTGAGTTCAGTTTGTATAATCCGGTCTGTAAGAAAATGATTTTTGTATTCTAAGTTTGATTATTTCCTTGAAGGAAAATTTAGAAATCGAGCAAGTTAATAGAAATTGACAAGAGTATTTAATGGGAGACATAATGAACATGTTCATTGTATTAATTAATGTCTTCCTACTTCATGTATTCATTTAATAAATAGCATCATACTTTATTACAATTAAGAACATTTCAACCAATTATTTCTGTTTAGTTTTTAAATCAATATATTTTCACGACAAAATGCAAACGGTGTGTTTTGTAAATATATAAACATGGTTTAATCACTTGAATATAATATGCGAGAATTACTGAAATCGGTTTTCGATAACTTCTTATGAAGCTGAATTTAATGATAAGAATAATTCAATCTAACACAATTAATTAACGTTAAATTCCTGCAGGCAACACGCATCAACACACAAAATTACGCATATAAATATACTTATTATTTCTCATCAAAAAAATTGTTGTTTTATGTAGGAATCTTTAAATGTTTCAGAATATTTATAACATTTGTTCAAATTAGTGCGTGTGTCATAAGCTAGCCATTCCCTAATAATCTCTTATTCAACCAAGGCTGCAGAAATGAACATTCGTCCGGCAGAAGATATGTGTACACTTTCATGAGTCTTTGTCTGTGTAGAAAGATCGAACGTAAGCGAAACATTAGAAGAAGATCGAAATATTGTCCAAAAAGATATCAAACTTGTACGACCCAACCTAGTTTACGAGGTTATCTCAGTTGTTAAAAAGAGTTCTTGAGTGAAAAACAGTTTATTTGGTAGGTGATTAATAGGATTAACATTACTTTCCTTATTCACACATCATTAAACACATCGTTCATTATTCATACATCGTTATGCTTTGTAATTTGGGTTTAAATTGAAAGTGTGAATCTATAATAATTTTCTAATGAAATCTGGTCGTTATACAGAAGTGTATTTAAAATAACTATACCTGGTTGCTTAGATAAGTTAGAAAATATGTAAATGAAAATAAAGTTTATTTGACATGTGTAATTGATTTGATTATTCTGGTCTTAATATCAGTTGGTAAGAATAGACGTCATTTGACGACACCTTTGAGTTTGTAATTGGCTATCCTGTTTCAGGATCAATGCATGGAATATTGAAATGATACCCAGCTTTTCCATTACACAAAATAAGAGTATATTGGAGAGCATCATAAGAGGGATGA
>NC_042999.1:32443740-32446240 GCF_006345805.1 Octopus sinensis | reverse complement strand
ATTTTTTCCTTGACTGTAATTTGTACTGGCTCGACGTTCGTGTATAAAGTCCGTATGTACTAATTGATATTATGAAAAAAAGTATACTTGCGTCGGATCTCATGTTAGCATATAGACATATAAATTTTTTTCACAAAATACATCTGCTAAATTTAAATATTGATTAAATTGATACTAACCGAAAGATTCGCCGCGTTTCTGCAGAATTAGGTTGCCTAAAAAATTTCTGACCTACAATTGGAATGCAATGGAATCCAACTGCAACCCTCCAAGGACAAACTTGACATTGCTCTTGTTATGATAATGCAAGATCGCTGAAAATCATGTCGTTAGATAGCTGAAAGACTGGGTATCTCAAATGAAAGAGCAGACGACATTGGGACGAAAGAATTTGGGCTCTCAAAAGTTTCCTATTTCTTTATTACCCACAAGGGGCTAAACATAGAGGAGACAAACAGGGAGAGACAATGAGATTAAGTCGATTTCATCGACCACAGTACGTAACTGGTACCTAATTTATCGACACCGAAAGAATGAAAGGCAAAGTCGACCTCAGCAGAATTTGAACTCAGAACGTAAAGACTGACGAAACACCGCTAAGCATTTCGCCCGGAGTGCTAAAATTTCTGCCAGCTCGCCGCAAGACGGGTCCCTCGCATTTTGACTACTGAACCGAAACGCACCAGGTGCACTTTGAAACCGATGAAGAGAATTTTCTTGCTTGTTTCATTAATATGGACGAAAGTTGGGTTCATCACTACCAGCCTGAAATCAAAGTACAATAAAAGCATTGGAGGCACATATCTACCCCAAAGAAGGCTAGGGTAATTCCTTCAACTGGCAAGGTCATAGTGTCCTTTTTTAATTCCCAATGTGTCTTGCTCATAGATTACCTTGAAAAGGGTCACACCGTTAGAGGGTTATGGTTTTCTCAGTTACTTAAACGCCTCCGAGAGGCAATCAAAGAAAATAGGCTGGGAGTGCTCAGATGAGGAGTCCTTTTTGCATCACGACCATGCTCCAGCCCACAACTCAGTCGTTACCATGGCGAAAAGTCGTGATTGTAGATACGAACATGTTCTTCATCTGCCTTACATTTATTCCTCAAAATTTATAAAGCCCTGGCTGGTCGCCATTTTGCCAGTGAAAATGACGTTATAGACGATGTAGGAAGTTTTTTGGAGTCTCAAAAAAAAAATTAGTTCTTCTACGCCGGGATAATGGTGCTTCAGCACCTCTTGAGAAAGTGTTCAGCAATCGAGGAGGACTATATTGAAAGAATATATCACCAGAAGTGTTGTACCATGTTTTGTTTTGTTTGAGGCTGAGAGTTTTCATACATCCCTCGTATAATGAAATGTTAGCCCCAAGCAGTGTTTAGGCATAAGCAAAAATATAGGTTAGTAAAAAGTTTGTGACATAGTTCAGCTGCTAAAATGCAAATTCAGTGAGGTTAAGTTCAATGTCACCATGCATCAGGAATGCCCGCGATCGATGTCTCGAGTTGTTTGATTCTTGTTAGTGGGATGTATCTAAGAGAGGCAACTTTGGACAAACTTATAAAGCAATAGCTTTATGTAAAATATTATTTTGCTTTTCAGTGTACCCACATATATATTTATTTATTTACACACACATACACACACACGCACCACCCCCCACATACACACACACGTACACACACACACACACACACACACACACACACACATATATATATATATATATATATATATATATATATGTAAATACCTTTATAATGTTATTAAAAATAAATCGTTAGCTAGTTTGCAGGACATTATATACAACCATTTGTAAATAAGTGTATATAGTGAGGGCGCGTGGCTAAGTGGTTAGGGCATTCGGCTCATGATCGTAAGGTTGTGAGTTCGATTCCCGGCGACACGTTGTGTCCTTGAGCAAGACACTTTATTTCACGTTGCTCCAGTCCACTCAGCTGGCAAAAATGAGTTGTACTTGTATTTCAAAGGGTCAGCCTTGTCACTCTCTGTGTCACGCTGATTATCCCCGAGAACTACGTTAAGGGTACACGTGTCTGTGGAATGCTCAGCCATTTGCACGTTAATTTCACGAGCAAGTTGTTCCGTTGATCGTATCAGCTGGGACCCTCGTCGTCGTAACCGGCGGAGAGAGAGAGAGAGAAGAAGAAGTGTATATAAATTTACATATGTATATTCTTATATATATATATGTATATATATATATATATATATATATATATATATATGTATGTATATATGTATATATTTATATATATATATATATATATATATATATATATATATATATATATATATGTATGTATGTATGTATATATGTATATATTTATATATATATATATATATATATATATATATATTATATATATATATATATATACAAGTATATTGACTGAGACATCCATATTATTTTATTGTCTATATCGTAATTATTGAATATTAGTAAAACGAAATAAAATTTTCCTATATAGTATTTTTAT
>NC_042999.1:32428740-32438740 GCF_006345805.1 Octopus sinensis | reverse complement strand
TTGCCATTTTAACAGAATATATATGCATTGATACATTATGAGCGTGAATGCTGATATATTGAGGAAGAACTGTTCAAAGTACAGATGCTAGGAAAAAAATTATAAAAATGGGAAACCCGGAGAAGGACTGCATGGTTGTGGAAAATTTACTTTATTCAATATTAAAGAAAAAAGAATGGATAATATAAAATGTGAATAAGCTCAACTGATATATGGTTTTGGAGCATGCTAACTGATGCATATAAATTATTCATCTCTGGAAAATAAGCAGTACAAAATCTACCGTAAAGAGGAATCAGTAAGGATTTTGGATTGCCCATTCATTGTTACAAATTTGAAACCAAAATATAAGTGATATGAAGGGGTGTTGAAAGGTTCCTGGCCTTCAGTAAAAAAGCAATACAGAACGATCAATTAATTATGATTTTATTCATCATATCCCCATCTCAGATTCACACACATATTGCAGCCTTTTATCAGGTTTTCCAAGCTCTGTAAAAGAACTTGGGCGGTTGGGACTCAAAGAAGCCGTTTCGAGTTAACCTCAAAGCCACGAAATATTCAGCGCTCCCTCGTAGATAGAAATATAATTTACGCATATAAAACTATAACTATAGGCATTGTGATATATAGGACAAAAGATAAATTGGTATCATACATAATTGTAAGTTGTAAAAGAAAATAATATTAGGTTCTTTCACATGAAATGTCACATTTGAAAAGGGAAACATTAAAATTGCATTCTAAGTTTTGGATTATTTATTTATTTAATCAAAATATGATCCTCTTTCATTTATGAACTTCATTCCACATTCCTCTAAGGCATACAATTGATCTTCAAAGTGTTTGTCATCATTTCCACTGAATAACTGTTCGACTGCTTCAATTAACTCTTCTTTATTTAAGAATGTCTTATTGCGTATAACAAGATTGAAGTGTTCATTTATGTGAGAAACAGTAGGAGATATGTCAGGAGAATAAGGAGAAGGTCCCAAAATCTCATAATTGAGGTTTGCAACTTGTGAACCGTAGCTACAGAAATGTGAGGCCCTGGATTATCATGGGGCAAAATTGGGCCATATCTATTCACTAATGTGGGCTGCTTCTTTTTTAATTTTCCACGCATACAATCAATTTCCTGGCAATATGATTTTGCTGCTACGGTTTTTCCTTGTTGCAAAACTCAATAATGAATAACTCTCTTTCCTGACTACTATGCAGTGACCGTCAATTTTTTAGGGTGCAATGGTGGTTTTGGGTAGTAATCCTCTTGCATCTAACTACAGTTCTGATGTTATCAATGAGTTGCTACAAAAATGGCTCTCTTTCCAACTGAGAAACCAATATGGACCACACTGTAAGGCATCTGTTTCTTTGAATCTCATTAAGTTTATGGGGAAGAAACCTATCTATTTTTAGACTTTTCCAATCTTCTTCAAGTGCCGAGAAGCAGTAGGGGGAGATGTCTGGAGCTCTGATCCAATTTTTCTGTTTCTTGATATCGGATTTCGTTTAACCAAAGCATTCAATTCATCATGCCGAATAACTGAGATTGGTCTCCCTCTTGGTTCATTTTTAAGGCTTCATTTTCTGAACTAAATCTTTGGAACCATGTTTGACAGTTCTAATGTCAACAGAATCGTTATTAAAAGCATGCTTGATGTTTTGTAGAACTTAGGTGACAGAGTGATTAAAGTTGTATTCATACAAAAAAACCACTCGGTACTGTTCAGCTGTCAACATTTTCATAACAACTGAGGGTAGCAATTTTGAATAATAATAATGTCTAGAATGAAAAACAGTTGAGATTGAACACAAGCATGTACATAGAAACTCCTTAAACATATCCATTTATAGATGACTCCAGACACCCATTTAAAATACATTTCATGTGAGGCAAACTAAAAATTTATAATATTTAGGTCGAAGTCAACGAATATCTTCGATTTCATTGACGAAAACGAAGGAGGCTTGACGTACACACGCACACACACACTGACACACACACACATTTATATATATGCACATATATATACTAGTGTGTGTTTGTGTGTGGGGGTGCGTGTGTACGCGTTTTTGTGGATGCGTGCGTGTGAGGTCACAGTTCGCTACCACCACCGCCACCACCACTTAACAACTTCCCCGTTTAGTAGAAGGAAGCGATAAAATGAGTAACACACTTAAAAAAACAATATTAAAAAACAATATATTTACATTCGACGGATATTTGTCATCTTGTATGTTAACACAGTGGTTAAGAGCGCGGGCTACTAACCCCAAGATTCCGAGTTCGATTCCAAGAAGTGACTTGAACAACAACAATAAAAATGATAATAATAATAATAATAATAATAATAATATGGTATAAAAGATGGGCTACAGCAAATATTCTGCTCAATACCACATATTTGCTTGTCAGTTGTTTGACTTTAACCAGTTGAGCATGTCCCTTAGTGGCTGACTATATGTGCATCTCTGATCACAAGCAGAAGTAGTGGGGGAGCATCATAGCCATGTGTTGAGAGGGATTCTTTGGGGTTTGAATAATTCACCTCTGGAAACATGGGTGGTTCTTTCAACATCCTTAAACAACCCTTATTCAGGGACCTTTTGAGCGGGATGGGCTACTCAACCAGAAGAAAATTCTAACTGGGCCCCACCTGAAAGGTCATGTGCTGTTTATCTTTTTATGAGATCACCATGTCGCGCACATATGTTTGTGATGCATGTGCCTGGTGTACCCTTATCAGACGGGTAGTCATGATGGGTATATTGGGGTTCGTATATTTTACCCCAGTGTCACTTTGATGGTATGAAATACTCTCTCACTCAATAATAATAATAATAACAACAACAACGAAAAATACCCTAGGAATGAGAAACCAGGATCGAAATTTCCCCAAAATGCCTCAAGAAGGCTGGAAGGTATATCAGCCGAAACGTTGTGTTAACAATAAACAAGATGAGGAAAAATATCCGTTGAATGTAAATAATGTAAGTAATTTAAATAACGTACATAATTCCTCATCTGCTAAATATAGAACTGGAACCTTAAAAAAATTATGTACTATGGATGATTCGTTTAAGTAAACATATAAATATAATGGCACAGCATAAGCGTTTCCCAATAAATTACATAAAAAAGAAAGCTGATGCAGAATTAGTATGCCGAGAAATACATCGTGTTATTGTAACTTTCGCGGGGAAGCCGATCTACTTTCCTTCATGTCAAGTGTACTGAGGAGATGTTCCTCGTTTGATTTCTGAAATGTATACTCTAAAGTTACGGCTATGGTGTTTATAGCTATCCCATCAATACTGCAGAGAAAATTTAACGCTTGTCTTAACTAATATGTCCGGAAAACTATCTAGTTATTTTTGTTCAGTTTTATAATCAAAGAACGTATTCCATGACATGTTCACATATGTGTGTGTCTGTATTTGTGACTATATGCATGTGTGTGAGTTTGTGTCAAGTGAGAAAGCATGTGTGTGTATGTTTGAGAGAGAGAGAGAGAGAGAGAGAAAGAGAGAGGGAGAGAGAAAGTGTAAAGACAAGTATAATTGATTGCCGTGTAATGCTTAATGCAATCTATGTATGCTATACTGAAGGGATCTATGTAAGATTGAAATAACTATATGCAAATGTGAAGAACTATTTCACTAAAAGAAAAAAAAAATGGAAAAGACAAAGTAATCGAATTCGTGAATAAATATAATTTCATTCATCTCAGGAGAATAATAACGGATAACGAGAGTCTTCAACGCTGTGCTGGGAAGCAACGAATGAAATTTGAGATTACATTGATGCCAAATTTTCGGACGAGAATTTGTCAATCCCTAACAAGCAACCGTTCCACAGATCGGTAGCAAAACTTGTGCGCCACAGAACGCATAGCAAACACAGCATTGCAGATGGCTGAAGATAAACTTGTTCATCGAACAAATGGACGATACTTGTGTAATTAATTGCCTCAGTCTTATATAAGAGACAGCACTAATTTTATTCGCAGGTCGAAGTGGGTAAGAATTTCAATTATCGTCAGATATTTATTCGTATTTTAATGTCAATTTAATTCTAATCCTAAATCTACTACTGCTACTACTACTACTACTACTACTTCTACTACTACTACTACTACTACTACTACTACTGCTACTGCTGCTGCTGCTGGTAATTTTAACTCTTAATGATAGAAGTTTTCCAAAAAAGTCTCCTCAGCATTTCAAAGGGATTGTTGATCCAAAACTCCGCCATTTAGATATTTGTAGTCATTTTCATAGTCCATTAAAATTTTATTGAAATAGTATCCTCTCCCGAAATCTTAAGACTTGTGTAGTTGTATACCTACTACAAATGCACCAAAACCAAATGTCTAGGGCTTGCAGTTTTGAATTTTCCTAGGTCTGAAATTTACTACTTTTTCCAGATGCAAGAAAATCGGTTTTATATAAGAATTGACAAAAAAGTTTCAGTTTCAAAACCTTGAAAAAATAGCCAACTGCTAATTCATGGATACAACCCACTGATCAAAACCATTCAAATTGCCATATTTCCTAAAATAAAATATTCATCAAACTTTTACAAATAGCGTATCAAACTGTTTCTTTTTCGAAACACTCCAAGAAAGACTACAGTAGCAGTTAAGATTAAATATTTTCTAAACTTCCTATTGATGCCAACTATTACGTATTTGGTGCAGACAAAAGCGCTGAATCAAGAGCGCCATAGCACCATATAATCTCAAAAGTCCGCCATAATCAGTAATGTTCAAAATTGATAACAGTAATCTAATTAGGGCATGTCATGTTTCTGACGTACAGCTATTGAAGCTAACACGGGATAAGTGCAATAAAACGTTCCTCAAGGTTATTTATACGATGCTTTCCAATAGAACCACTCGTCGATGAGCTATGCATCTCTTTCTAAATTCATACAAATGAACTGATAAAGGTGACGCAACAAGATCATATACATAAATTTTTATCTATATATTTTCCTCTTTTTCAAAGACATAAACTATCTCTCTCTCTCTACCTCTATCCTTCCCTCTCTCGCTCTCTCCCTCTCTCTCCCGCTCTCCCTCTCTCCCCCTTATATATAGTTGTTAAGCAGAAACCATTAGAAATGTCCTCCATCAAATAAAAATGTCATACAATGTCAGAAGTTAATGAAATATGAATATTTGTGTTTAGTTCAGTTTAGAAGAGTTTTCTATTTCCTTTTTTTTAAGAATGTGAGAAGCGTTTTTCTCATTGGAAAATGGCAGATTGTCCACATCAATCTCAACTGTTTAAATTTGGACTAATTATATCTAGATGTCCTCATTCTGTGTCATAAATAATGTTCAAATTTAAGTTCCCAAAACAGAGAAAGATTCATTAAATCAGATCCTCACTACTTTCATTTTAAGAAGGAAATAGTAAAGAAAGTAATCTCCCCTTGAAGTGACTATATATGTACCTCCACGGTGTTACATAAGCATAAGGGCACACACATAAACACACGCACACAAACACGCATATAAATGTTCAATTTACAAGGCAAGATCCAGAGGAACAGTTATAGGGTAACCAAATGTCACATAAGAACCTAAGAAATACGTAATGAGTGATAATTCCGAGGAGAAGTGAGACGTGTTTTAGAGAACATAAGAATAATGGAAAATGGACACAAACGCACATGTTGTTATTTAAATCATTTATACCACAATTTCACCGACATATGCTTCAACTAATACACTAAAATATATCTGAGAGGAAGTATAATGTGGAAAAATACATCAACCTCATCAGGGAGGAGATTATAAACAACGGTGCTCATCAATAAGTAATTTTATAGGTATCAGATACTATAATATATAATATATAATAAATATGAAAAACAAAGAGGGATAGGGAACCGTTAAAAATTGACGTGAAAGGACGATAAAAGAAGAGCAAGATGATAGAAGGAGAATTAAAGGAGTAATGGAGGTATAAACAAATAGAAAGTGAATGAAAGATGGATAGAAATGATGCAGGAGAGAATAGGATGTATGGGATGAAAGAAATAACATTTTAAGTTGCAGATATTATTACGTAAGTGGGCCCATATTATTTGACATTCTTATAGATTATATATGATTTGTGTTGTTATATATATATATATATATATATATATATATATATATATATATATATATATTATATATATGTATATATATAGATATATATATGTGTGTGTGTGTGTGCGTGTGTGTGTGTGTGTGTGCGTGCGTGTGTCTGTGTCTGTGTCTACGTATGTATGTGATTATATATATATATATATATATATATATATATATATATATATATATATACTTACATAGTTGGATATCCTTGGATTTGCATGTCATTCATAAAGATTTACCTATGCTTTGTATTCTACATACGTTTGCTGGTATCTACCGGCAGGAAATTTAATATTATTCCTCTATACTGAGTGCCTTCTTCATATCTTTCCCAGGATTTTTAAACCAATTTTATCTTATATACCAGGCACAACGAAGAGCTCCTTCGACAAAATCGCTTCTTCACCAACAACAGTACCGAAAATAGACCCGAAACCACTAGAAATTGGTTCGCATGTGTTACCAACCCTCTAACTGAAACTAGTAAAATAGGAAAATAACAAAGAGGAATATCTATAAAGTACGATATTAAATCATTTGGGATCAATGAACCCGACGATATTATGTCAAATTTTTATGTCATGATATGACGTCGAATTTGGACGAAAGTGATAATTTTTTGAAATGTATTACTCTATTATTTAAAATGTAGTGAACAATGCTTGTGTTTCTATAAGTTACAAATCTGTAATCTTTACAACTTAAACGACCTGAAGCAGCTCAGTGATTATTGAAAAAGAATGAGGATATTTATATGTTTTATGGACATTTTGCGTTTATTTTGTATATAACGCTATTCTTAGAAAATTCACCTCATAAAACAGTTACATCTTGGTTGTTAATGCTAAAATAAAACACAAAAAATGTCACTTTTCAATTGTGTATGAACGTTTTAAATATTATATCTATCTAGCATTAATCTTAGATATTGAAGATCTTACATCAAGGAATAAATTCCTGGCAAAACTTTGAAATATTAAAAAAAATATTTACCCATGGAATTAAACACAGGGACGTTATTGTCCACATGGTTGATTACAAGTTTAACGAGAAATAGTTTGAGAGGAAAATGAAACAACAAATATTGAAATGATTTCATTGAATATCTTGCACTTTTCTTTTCCTTTCAATTACGTTGGGTAATATTAAAGGACTCTTCTATCAATTATGACATTATATTATTGAATAGAAGTGTTTAATGCATTGACTTATAATAATATTAATACCTTCACTAAACGCAATTTGGCAATAACTTTAACGGTGAAAAAATTCAAACACAAAATTCTGCCATAAATGTGATTTATTTTCTGATTACTTCACAAAATATTAACTGGGATTAAACATTATATTGCAAAAGAATGTTCCAACAACTGATATAATCACATTTATATCTTAATCTGAGATCTTGTTCAAGAAACATGAATTTGCGCTACAAGCATGGGAAGATTTTAATCACTTCGTCATAAAATTCAACCATTAATATATTGCATTTTTTAGTCATTTACGGTGAACGGAGTGTGACACTTAAAACCATGATGGTTGAACATTTAGATCGGATAGGCTCTAAAAATTTAGGAGAAGAAATTTCAATAGAAAAACCCTACATTCAAAACCAGAAGTTGCTTGGGTTCGTCACATTTCGGACTATCCCTATTAAGTGAATTATACATTATTGGGAAGTTCGTCATTGCACAAAGAACAAGGATAGTGTTAATGACCGCTCTAAAGGATAAAATATGCGTTGACATACGACGGTGCTCATAAATTTATGAGTCGACTAAAGGTTCGGTTGAACTTAGAGAATGATCTGCGCTGTATTCTGATATTATGAAAGGATCGGAAAGGGAAAAATGAGAAAATATATAGTTCGTAAACAATGCTATTTTTGCAGAATGTGAATTAAAATAAGAAATATGATACTTTTAACATTAATAGATTTGTAATCACAATCGGAATCGGTTGCTATAATATTCTATTTCGGTAGTGAGTAGAGGATGAAGTTTCTAAATATTACGTCTAAACGTATTAATAAACCTTTTTAAATATTTAAATCTATTTCGAAATTATTTCTATTTTTATGAATGTTAAATTTTACAAATCACCATTGATTTCTAGATCAGTATGTAGACAAGAACATAAAAGAGATGCAATGGTTAGCAAAACCTAGAAACAATTATTCATTATATAAATAGAAAACCTATTATGAAAACTCCAAAACTATTATGTGAGAAAAGTATGTGATGAGGCTAGATGCAACACTATTATATTATCTAGAAAAATTACGAATATTGCATAACCTATTTCAATAGATTATATATAGAATATAAAATAGTATATATATGATATTTATAGTATTATTTGAATGTATCATTGTCAGAGCAATACTTGTTCAAGTGGTAGTTAACTTAAAGAAGAAATTATGATATTCGCTAGTATTTTTCGTTATTTATATTGTAGCATAATGCAAATTAAACACGAAACATGTCTAATTTACAATATGAATCTATATACTAGAGTAAATATGTAAAATGTAAATATTTGTAAATGTTGTATATATCTCCGTTTAAGAAACAACTCCCAACTTTACGACAGTTTATATATCAACTACATGTAGAATAGCTACTGCTATAGTTGCTAGGAACCTATGTTTAAACGCCGTGTATTAAATAAATATGTGAGATACATTTGCAGTATAAAATGTTGACATGTAACTCGAGTGCAACGCTGGATATGTGCTGGAGAAATCTATGTGAAAATAAAATCATATTCACTAAAATATTTCACTTGTACATTCACTTGTAATTTACTACCACTTCTGTTCCACACTAACGACATTATGAAACCTCTTTATGCAATACAGCATTTGAAGAAAACAATAAAAGACAACTGTTGTATCATAATGTACATTTTTCAAAAGATCAATTTAGTATAACTTTCAATAAGTTGAACAACCTGCAAGCCGTTATGACTTGATTTTAAATCAAAGAATCAATGCATGGCAGCAAATTTATGGCATAAAATCCATATTGAATAACAATGTAATAAAAAAGGGATTATATTGCTTTGAAGATAAATGTCAAGTGTATCGAATTATATAGAGAAATGTGTCGATCACCTAATGAATATATAATGAAATGACAGAAAGCATTTAGTTTATGTTGCAAAATGATACAGACGTGTATTGAAAATAGAATGCTCTTTATAATTTAAGGAAATCTAAACGTATGTATATATAAATACATGCAAACATTCAGAGATACGTAAGTGGGTATATATATATATATATATTATATATATATATATATATATATATATATTATATATATATATAATATATATATATATATATATATATATATATATATATATTATATATATACATATATATATATATATACATATATATACATATATACATACACACATATATAAATATATTGATGCATATATACATATATATACATGTATGGTACACACATATCTGCATAGTTACGTACAGATACATCATGTACTGTCTTAGGTACAAATTTATATACTGCGTACGCGCACACAGATGTATATGTTTTATGTCTGCATGCATCTATGTTGGTATGTGTGTAGTGGAAAGCCCCATTGCCTTGCTGAGAAGCAGAATCCACTGCAAGTGTGCAGAAACTGGTTTTTATGTGTCAATATACATTAATGAATGCATTAAATAAGCCTGCAAATTGGTCAAATACAATAAAAGGGACAGATATTTTTAAATGCGTACTTCAAGCGTATACACAGTCAAATAATAACGTGGTAGTATGCCGGTGGAATATACTCGTCAAGGCCTTAATTAATGAATTTGCAAGTGTTAGCCTGCC
>NC_042999.1:32416240-32423740 GCF_006345805.1 Octopus sinensis | reverse complement strand
ACAATAAATTTACAATGAATTTTACCAACAATCCATAAGATATAGATATAGATTTAAGACATAGGTAAGATATAGATGATTAATTATTATATTTAGAAAATCTCAGTGTTTTGATAAATACTTTAGACATACCACTATATTGCTAAGGGTGGAAAGTATATTAAACGTGAGAAAAATACATAATATAATTTAAAGGAATAATCATAAGCTACTGCAATTGAATGATGAAGGTGCTTGCTCACACTACTAAAAAACGCAGTCAATGATATCAAGTTGTATCAGCTTAGAAATGAGAAAAAAAGTTAAGCAGTATAATCCTTAATATAGAGAAGGGCGTTCTGGGATGCGTTTAGTCCCAAATTTGCGCAATAAGATGTGAGCCACTGTAAACAACATGAACCATCACATGTACAAAAGTAAGATGATCGGGAGACCTTTTGCTGCATATCTTGTTTCATTCTCTGCCTCTCGCTATATTTGTTTTGATAACTCTCTCATAATCTCTCTAATACTCACGTACATAATGGGAAACTTTATAGATACTACAACGAATACTTTATTTGTACATATCAAATCATTCAAGAGATAACCCCGTGTTAGAAAGTATTGATACGTTATAACTGCTTAAATTCAAACGTCTATGTTAAAGCAGAAACTCTATCGGTTTACTAAACATATCGAATATTGAGGCTATATGTTTTCCTTTCCTGCCCGGTATCGAGTTCTGTGTAAGGCGTTTGATATATTTTACTGAGATTACAATTGAATACACAAGGTATTTTAATGAATTAACACGTACTGTCTACTAACATATTCATATAAAAGATCCCAGGACAATTTTATGTCACTTGCAATAAGAGGTAGTTTCAAATAATGCATTATTGCTTTTAAAGTAAAATTTTGAAAACTTCTTCAAGCATGATTGATATCCATCCCTTTGTACTAAATATTATGCATGGGATTATGTACATGTCTTAACTCCACTGTGAATTCGATATAAATTTCGTTTGTGAGTGGAGTTATTTTATAAGGATATTGTTTTTTCTCAATTCATTTTCTTGCTCACCCGAAGATATATAAGCTATTCAGAGGTTTGAAAAGTATAATAATTTTGTTGGTATAATTTTAAATCATACCAATATGAAGATTATTTGCTTATGAAATGAATTAATGGTACAAGCATTGAAGCGCAATCTCTAAATGTTTTCCTTACAATGATACAATTCCAACCTCCATTTTAATGTTTCATTAAAAACATGTAAAAGTTGGAAAATCTCATTCACAAAATACAATTGTGATACATAACGAACGTAGTAACTCGATGGTTGAAATAAATGTTCCTACAGAAGCGGCGATAGTATTTATGTCACATACATTAGAAATTGTCAACATAAAATTGCTCTATGTACTAAACAGCAATATGTATCTTAGAAATACATAAGAAGTAGTATGTGACCTGTTAGTAGCTACATTGGTATGAATTGAGGTGACTCTTCTATATAGATACATCAAAATAATAGCTTATATATTCGTATCTGAGAACAGGAGACAGTTGTAATGAAATCGAAAACTATAATGGTGTTCATATATTTTACTAATGTTATGAGACGGTTTATATTGTTCCAGGATAAAAACAACGTCGCACAGTTTTTTGTTTATTTGTGGTCAAACATACACATAGATAGAAAGCGTATCTTATAATTGCCTAACAAATGTTCCCAATTACGTTCGAATTAGATTTGATGCACATCAGGGTGTATGAAAACCACTTTATTTGTTATCATCACATTTGTACTAATGAAACTGTATGATTACCAGCATGATCAATATCTGAGATATATCAAGCACTTACACACAAATGCAATAATTACATGTCAGAATGGAAGTGGTGTTTGGAATTAAAAAAAAATAATAATTATGCACAAAATAAAAGACGCAATCAATTTCAAAAACTGCATGATACTTATTGTAGAGATATTCAGAGTTAATATATTAGGAGACTACATGTTATAAGGTTTCCATAAATATAAAGTTTAGTGTGATACCTATGAGAAGGTGGACAATATAGGCCATTAGAATTTAAATTTGCACCCCTTTTCTTTATAATCGACGGATTTTGAGACTCTTTCTCGATAATCATTTATTCATATTTTCTTGGAATTTTATTTTGACGTAATATTTCTTTCATTCATTATGTATACTTATGTTTGCATTTCACGCGGTTTCCTGTACACTAAGTATTTTAGATTCCTTACCAAAATAGATACCATTAACCTAAACCGTATTGTGTGTCTTTGTTTATCTTATCTGAAAACTAAATCCCGTATTCCAACTGAAGAATATATATAACTTACACTTTTGTTTTATAGTCCAAATCCACTCGCATGTGTGTAATAAATTATATAACGTGAAGTACGCGCCATGTTAACATGAGCAACAAGTAAGCTGATGTAGTGAATATTTCTATACAAAGCTATGCATTAATCGTACATTTAAAAATTCTGATGTAACGAAAATCAAACCTGAAACACTGATATGTATCTATCTATCTATCTATGCACACACACTCACACACACACACTCACACACACATACATACACACACACATACACACACACACACACACACCACACACACACACACACACACATATATATATATATATTGATAAAAATGGTAAGACAAGAAGAGAATGAAAATGACCCCGAGATTATGTGAATAGAGGAATTTATCTGTAAATATATGTGACAATTATTCGATACCCATGCTAAAACTCCGAGTACACACACATATACTCACTCAGAGTTAAAACGCTGTTTGATTTCCCTTCCTTCCCTATTCATGTACCACCTCTTCCTTTCTCAGTCATATCTTGCGACGGAGAAAACACAAGAGTATTATTATAGTAGAAGATTATTAATCGAATAAAATTGTCATGGCTGAACTATGCTTGACTATGGAATGGGGATCAATGTGAAGACCTAGGGAAAGGTACAACAAACATATAAAACATACCGGCAGATAAGTTCTCAATGAATAAAATCAACCCGCAGTTACTTTTATACGTGTCAGTGCTCAAGGTTCATGAATGTGTATGTGTGTGTGTGTGTACCGATGAATATTGCCGTTATCTGGTTAAATAGAAAGAAACAGACATATTTGGAATGTTTATTCAAGTTATAGAGTGTCGAAGATATTATTCAGATACTTATTATGAAGATGTTTTATTGAGAATAGATGTGCAAAATACTTAGAAATATGTTTGCGAAGATTCGTCGCCCACGTGACATTTGCTTCATTTCTATTCGCTCTTAAATGCTTGCAGAAGAGGATATTTGTTAGATCTAATAGGAAAGAAAAATAATTAAATAAATATTAACATATGGTATTGTTGTTGGTAGTGATGGAATAAAAAATAAAGTATTATTGAATATAAAAATACTTTAAATGAATACATGAATAAAATTAGTGAACTGTAACGGACAGTGCCATTTAAATGAGAGTGAAAAGGATGAGAAGACTTCTTTATAACTGATTCAAGTTTCAGTGCAAAATCATAAAATATGACTGACTGAGCTATGTTTGTCTTATTCTTGTTTTTACATCTTTATTTCTCTGTGGAGAGAGTTAAGATATGGCTTCCAATTTATCTGATTTTCTATTTTTGAAATCACTGTACTGAGAGTAACATTCTCAAGATATGTAATGATACTTGCTCACCTAAATATCGTCTTATCATCGTAGTTCCAGTGTTTCAAATATAGTAGAGATAGACTTTATCAGAGAAATTCTCCAACACAATGAATCGTTTTTTTCTCTCCTTGCAGTCACCAGTACGGCGTCCGCAATTTCTTATCTACTGCACGTTAATTCTTTTATGTGAGCTCTAGTGTCCTGCCATGAAAGTGATATTTGGTGAAACCAATTTTGTAATGGATATCAATGATTGTTTCAGTAACACGGAATACTATTAAAACTACCGACTTATGGGCTCCAATATTCTTTCAAATCGTTAACTGGTTTACTTTCTTTCAGATCGCACTACTCAGGTTTGCTTTATTGGAAAGAGCTCTGCCCTGAAATTATCCACTTATGATGTACTCCATTGTGCGACTCTAAACTCTTCAACATCTAAATGTTCTCTGAACCATTGTCCGTATATTTAGGAGCCCTATATTTAGAATGTCATCAATATTTTCACACGTAATTTTAATGTTGCATTTAGTTTTCCTACAAATCAATCTTTGATTGCCTTGCTAAAACATTCTTTCACGCTAAAATATTCTTTCTAGTATGACATCCTGAATTATGTTGCTGATGACTATCTCAGAACAGCTTGTCATTACACTGATAATCATCTTCGGCTGAGATATTAGCTTCGCCTCTACATTTATGATGAGAGAACAAAAACCAACTTTACTCAAGCTTTTCCTAATGTAAATTAATTTACGACATCTAAAACTTAATTTTAATGCGTACAAATGTTTTCGAATGGAGATATTTAAGAAGTGACTTACTTGAAAAGAAAGAAAATATGAAAACGTATGAAAGATAATATGAAAAATACTTAGGATATTCCACTGTTTTCTTGTGGCATTTTCATCTTATATGACCAGCGAAAGCACTAGTATCATTGCAGCGTTCTGTAGTTATAATATCATGGTGAAATGCTTGCTCGTCGATGTCACATAAGTTTTCTCAGAAAAAAAAATCAGTATACCGCTATGAGAGAAAAAAAATTAAACTTGTACAGAGTTCCATGTACATGCAATTTTTGATAAACCAAAATTTCTCAGTGGTTGCCAAATACCATATAATTCAACCGTTTTTAATTATTATAGGCACCACGGTTTTCTTTAATGCTCAGAAGCATATTATATTTACAGGGAAACACATGTGTGAACGAAACAGCATGGAATTACATCACATACCCTAATGAAAATTCAACATAGCCCATATTGGCTACAAGTTTTTCTTTGTTTATGTTAGCTGCC
Source organism: Octopus sinensis (assembly GCF_006345805.1). NCBI lineage: Eukaryota > Metazoa > Mollusca > Cephalopoda > Octopoda > Octopodidae > Octopus > Octopus sinensis. Next base: position 32,418,745 of record NC_042999.1, on the reverse strand, counting down.
TCTCATTTGTTAGCAGGAGGTTGTATTGAATGATGACATATGGGCTTCCATTTGAGGCTTTTAGCTGAGATGTATTCAGATAGTTTCCTTCTGCGGTTTTCATGCAGCAACCATCATCCTTAAATGCACTCTGTTGTCTGAGCAATAATATAGATCCCCAAAAATATGTGAGCAGCAAATTATAGAAAACAACACGCTTTTTCTTGTACACAGTAATGCTATTTTGAGTCAAATTTTAGCGTACAGTCGAACATTAGATTTGTGCATTTTGAAACGTTAAGATATATCCCTTTCTTTCTTTTTTTTTTTAAATTGGACATTCTCAGAAGAGTGTTCTTTTTCTGATAATTGCTTGGATAATACCTATTTCTTTATTACCCACAAGAGGCTAAACACAGAGGGGACAAACCAGGACAGACATAGGTATTAAGTCGATTACATCGACCCCAGTGCGTAACTGGTACTTAATTTATCGACCCCGAAAGGATGAAAGGCAAAGTCGACCTCGGCGGAATTTGAACTCACAACGTAACGCAGACGAAATACCGTTTCTGCCAGCTCGCCGCCTTGTTTGGATAATACTATTTATCCCTTTTTCGTATCTCACTATATGACATGATAGACTCCACTCTATCTAAATGATTCTATGTCTATATAGTTACACGTTACAATTGAGGACATATTTCCGTCATATATTTATATATGTTTGTTAATGATACTATCCTATATCTCCTTTTACAAACAACACATTTTATCATTTCCAAAATCTTTCTCTGGTAAAATCTAGGAAGCATTACGTCTTTCTATAAGCTAAATTAAAAAACAAAAGTTGTAATTCAGAAATATTTTGCCTGTTTAAATCTATTACGAAAATTTATTTTGAATGTGCAACAAAAAGGTTAGGTATATAGAAATTTCTATAATCTATCTTGGCAACGTTTTTACAAACCAATTACCGTTCAGCAACGATGCACATATTGCGTTATATTAGAGCATATCTGCATTTTGCGACAAGCAATTTAATAATAAAATGTATTTATATTTGTGTACCTTGTTACATATAGTAATGCTATGCAACTGAATTTCCAGGCCAAACTGTTATCTCATCTAATCTCGATTGAAGAACAATAGATATTACAAAACATTCCAATATTTCCTTATGTCAGGGTATTTATATCTGTTTGATTTTCCTTTATCCTTTACTGATGGATTCCACATATGTAGTTCTGAAAAGTATAATTAAAAGTACTTAATTACTCTAGCGAAACAATAAGATAATTATATATAAATACACGCAGTTCAAGTTCGTTTAATAAATGACAGCTTATAAATTGAATGTTAGAGCCGAAATTATCTGTATAAAGTGGGAAACAAGACGTATAAGGTCTAAGACATAAGTGTTTCTATGTATATTGTGCAATTCATTTGAGGCTGAAACTGACTTACATTAATTTTAAATAAATTCTATAGGTTGTAATTACTTCAAAATTCTTCCGAAGCAATATTCTATTCTTAGTATCCATCCAATGATTGGTTCAACAGCAATTTGTTAACCTTAGCATTTCAAGGGAAAATAACTCTCACTTGTCAATTGTTGATGCTAATGAGTGTCAAGAAATTAATTTCCTGAAACTTCCATGCTTTCATTATTCCAACGGTAAAACGGTCGCTATTTATTCAAAGTCAATGCATAATGAATGATTTAGCACCATTGTAGGCAACGTTCTGTATTAAATCAATAGAATCATTTTCCAACCAAACCAAACTTCTGAATAGGATGGAGAACAATGTCAGCAACATTGGGTCACTTCGACTTCATCGAGAAGATAATTGAGCAAATGGGGCAGCAAAGGTTACATTAATAATCTTATGTAATAAAGATAAAGCGTTATCGCAACAAACCTATTTTCATTATTATCAACCAATAAATGAGGATATAGAGAAGGAAATTATGGCAATTAATGACTTCTTGTATCTATTCTACATCTTTACTGTAGCATAGATAAGATATATGTAACTGATAGATGGAAATAATCACTCATTTAGCAGTAAAAAGAGACGACAGATACATTACTGGAACAATTCTACTGAACGCCAACGAAGAAGAGAACACGCACCAGAGTATCCGACCAGAGATTCTCTATCGGAACTTAGAAGATGATGGGTGCGGAAAATATCAAAAGTCTTTGGGTATAATACATGCGCGCGCATACACACACAGACACACACACACACAGACACTTGCACACACACACACATACATTTATGTGTGTGTGTCTGCGAGAGATTATGTATGCTATATATATATATATATATGTATGTATGTATGTATATATATATATATACATATAGATACACATACTCACACACACAATCACACATACACACACACACACACATATATATATATATGTATATGTATATATATCTACAGAAAGAGAAACGTAAATAAATAGATAGATAAAAAAACTACGAAAATCAACAGATAAATAGATAGATAGATAG
>NC_042999.1:32388740-32411240 GCF_006345805.1 Octopus sinensis | reverse complement strand
TTCGAGATATTTGGCCAGTCCAATTGTGGTTGTTTTGTAAGCTAGTTCAAATTGGATCAGGTCTCGACCTCCTTGGGCTCTGGGAAGGTAAAGGCGATCTACGTCTGCCTTTGGGTGGTGCATCCTATTACAACTCAGCAGCTTGCGTATTTTTCTATCTATATTCTTTACTTCACTCATATTCCAGTTCAACACATTGTAGCTATAAGTAACAACTGGAACTGCTAGGGAATATATAGCTAACACCTTGTTACGTGCATTTAGTTCAGATTTCAGGACTGCACGAACTCTCCTATAACATTCCTTCCTGATTTTCTCTTTCATGCTTGCATGCTGAATACCAGAGCCTTCATTTATCCCTAAATATTTGTATGTTTGTTCTTGCTCAAGCTCTCTTATGACTGTGTCAACATCTAACACGACTGAATTTGTGGTCTTCACTTTCCCTTTCTGGAAAGTGGCCTTGGCACACTTCTCAAGTCCAAACTCCATCCCGATGTCATCGCTGAATGCTTTCACGGTGCGCAATAAGCCTTCAAGTTCATTATTGTCTTTACCATAAAGTTTTAAGTCATCCATATAAAATAGATGGCTTCATTTTTTATTGGCAATTTTATACCCATACCCTGTTCTGTTTAATTCACATGTAAGGGGTATTAGGGCTATGCAGAATATTAAAGGTGAAAGTGAGTTACCTTGAAAAATTCCACAGTTGATGTTTATATTTTCTGAGGCAAGTACTCCATTAGAGTGGTATAATTGGAGATTCGTATTCCACAACGACATATTGTGCTTCAGGAAGTTTGAAATCACAGGGGAAATTTTGAAGATGTCCAGCGATCTCAAGATCCATGGATGCGGTATACTGTCGAAGGCCTTTTTATAGTCAATCCATGCGGTGCTGAGATTTCTGCGCTTGTTGTGACAGTTCTCAAGGATCATACGATTGATTAGTAGTTGATCTTTGCATCCGTAAGAGCCTCGGCGGCACCCTTTTTGTTCAATGGGGAAAATATCGTTCTTCTCCATGAATGCATATGTTTTCTCCGCTAGGATAGATGTTAGGATTTTATACGTGGTGGATAGACAGGTTATAGGCCGATAGTTTTTTGGAAGGTTGGTTTCGTTATTCTTTGGGAGTAGGTAATTAATGCCACTTGCTAACCATTCAGGTGTTTTCTTTGGGTCTCTCATAATTCCATTGAGCAGCTGAACTAGCTTACCGTGTGCGCACGGGAGCGATGCGAGCCAGAAATTCGGCACCCTATCTTTACCGGGGGATTTCCAATTATGGGCCTTCGTGAGTGCCTTTCTTAGGTCTGCTATTGTGATGTCTTCCCATGCTTGTTGTTGTAAATTTTGGTAGGATCCTTCAGTTTGTATAATCCAGTCTGCATTTATGTTGTACGTCTTCTTGTCACTCCAAATCCTTTTCCAAAAGTTTTGAACTTCTTCCATGGGAGGGGGGTCTTTAACGGTTACTTTCTCCTTCCCTATTTCTCTGTAGAATGTTTTGGCATTGGATGTGAACAGCTCATTTTGCTTGTAAAACTTGTTTCTCTTCTCAAATCTTCGTATTCTTTGGGCTTTTGCTTGGACTTTTTGTTTCAGCGTTTCTTTTATTGATATCAGTTCTTCTCTTGGTGAGGATCCAAATTTTCTCTTCATCTTTCTTCCTGTTCTGGATCTTACATCATTTCCACATATTAGTTCATTTAATATTGATATTTCCCCTCTCATAAATTCAATCACTTTTTCAATTTTACTTCTCCAGGTTTGATTTCTTCCCAGGTTTTGTTTTCTTTGTTTTTTCGGGGGCATACAGCTGGTTTCAATTGCCCTAGCAGAAGCGTAAATAATTTCATTTAACTCAGTAAAATCAGGTTTTAATTCTCGTATTATTTCATTTGTTACATAGTTGCCAATTTGGATTTGTTTTTTATTTTGGTTTGTATTTGAGAGTTTATGAAGCGGTTCTCTATCATTCATACTTGTATGTCTTACAACTTCAAGCGTATTCAGGATTTTCTGCCTCATTTCTGCCATAGACTCTCTGTGTTCTTCAGCAAATGCGAGATCTTCAGTTACTGTTGTTTTTTCGTTTTCCTGGCTATCTTTAACAGGTACAATAGAATTTCTTGTATCTTCAGGCCTTTGCGTACTTTGGTCAGATGGCAGTCTTTCAATTAAGCCTCGTGGCGGGCTATACTGTTCATCTGATTCTTCATTTCCTTTGTGTCTTATATTTATGTCATTTTCCGTTGCGTGCTTAATCGCGCTTATTTCACTGTCTGTGAGTCTGTTATTTCTAAAGATATCCCTCCTCACATTTGCTAATTTGTTCTCGTCCAAATAGGGCCTACTGTCTTGATTCCGTGTTCTCCATATACTGTAAGAGTTTGCGGTGTATCTCTCTTGAGATGGCCTACCTAATGCATAGTAATAAGCGTATATTACTTCTTTATACTCTTCTCGGGTCCATTTGTTCCGCTTACATTTTTCTTTCTGTGGTGGTTGTGGTGGTGAACTTGGAGGGCTCGAGTTGGGGGATTTCCCGTTCAAGTGACCATCCATGTCCGTATTCGGAGAAGAGTTTGTGCCAGTTGATGACTTTTTGATCCCAGGCTGGCTCTTCCCTGGGGGACTCGCTTCCAGATTAATCATAGGACAAGCGATTTGGTATACTGATTTAGTTTTCCTTTTAGTTTCCAAAAACATTTTGGTGCTACGATAATGTTATCATTTTTTAGCTTTGATTGGCTCGTGGGGAGACGGCCATCATTGCCGTTACAATTATAATCGTACCATTATAGCAGCCGTAGTCGGCTTATTATTGTTATTATCATCACCATTACCATCACTATCATCATTATCACCACCATTACCATCATCATTATCATCATCACCATCACCATCACCACCATCATCATCAATGATATTGTTTTATGTGTAGTCACAGCAGTATCTTATTATTGTAATTTTTGTTTTTTTTATCATTATCACCATCACAGTAGTGTCTGTCTGTCTCGTTGGCTTGCTTGGTAGTTCAGACAGACACTACTGTGATGGTGATATTATTATTATTATTATATTATTATTATTATTATTATTATTATTATTATTATTATTATTATTATTATATGTTTGACCTTTGCTTTACATTTGCACAAGCTGACCCCAAGTCTCACCCAGAGACCTCAAGAGACAACAAGTTGGAAGCTCATGTTGGTGTTATGCCTAGGGTACCATATATTTGGTTTTGCACTTAGTGTTGTACTACTGAATGCCTAAAAACCATACGAAAATTATGTTTGTTTTAAAACTTGAGATTACAAAGAAAGTATTTTGCGTAGGATATAAGCAGTTTCCATGAGCACTGTCTTTTGAATTCCTGCCATTTTGGGGTTTCCTGGTATCTGAGTTATGCAGCAAATTATTATTATTATTATTATTATTTATTATTATTATTATTTATTATTATTATTAGTAGTAGTAGTAGTAGTAGTAGTAGTAGTAGTGGATGATGATGGGAGGAGGAAGGGGATGATGAGTGTGGTAGGTGTCAGATAAAATTCACAAAGAAGCCGATTATTTTGTTGAGTTTTGAAAACATTTAACTTGTAGCTACATGTTTAGAACTCCCGTCTTCAGTTAATGCAGAACTTTATGAGCCTGATTGAAAGGAAATATGTTAAAGCAGATAGAACCCGCCACACACTGGGAATCTGAAAATAGAAGATACTGAATTGTATTTGAACTATTTTCAGGTAGAAACTCTTGATAAAATTCAACAGAAGTTATCCTTTCTATTATAGCATTTAAGGCCAGAGATTCGGAGAGCAGGAGGATAGCCGTTTACATCGACTCCAGTAACCGACTGCTACTAATTCTTTCGACGCCGTAAGAATGAAAGATAAAGTCCACCTAGGTAGTATTTGTGCTCAGAACAATAAACGGGCAAAATGGATGATAATGTAATGGAAAGATAAATTATAGAAAAAATCTACAGCGAATATAGAAGATTTCTGAGGATGCTTAAAGCAAAATTCAATATAAGGAGCATTATTTTCTACTCTAGGCACAAAGCCCAAATTTTTTGGGAAGGAGACCAGTAGGTTAGATCGATCCCTCCCCAGTACACCACTGGTATTTAATTTATTGACCCCAAAAGTATGAAACGGGGAATTTGAACTCAGAACATAACAGACGAAATACCACTCAGCATTTTTCCCGGTGTGCTAACGCTTCTTATTTCTTTATTGCCTACAAGGGGCTACACATAGAGGGGAAAAACAAGGACAGACAAAGAGATTAGGTCGATTATATCGACCCCAGTGCGTAACTGGTACATAATTTATCTACCCCGAAAGGATGAAAGGCAAAGTCGACCTCGGTGGAATTTGAATTCACAACGTAATGGCAGACGAAATACCTATTTCTTTACTACCCATAAGGAGCTAAACACAGAGGTGACAAACAAGGACAGACAAAGAGATTAAGTCGATATATCGACCACAGTGCGTAACTGGTACTTACTTTATCGACCCCGAAAGTATGAAAGGCAAATTCGACCTCGGAGAAATTTGAACTCACAACGTAACGGCAGACGAAATACCTATTTCACAAGGGGCTAAACACAGAGGGGACAGACAAGGACAGACAAATGGATTAAAAAAGATTATATCGACCCCAGTGCATAAATGGTACTTACTTTTTCGACCCCGAAAGGTTGAAAGGCAAATTAGCCTTTGGCGGAATTTGAACTCACAACGCAACGGCTGATAAAATACCTATTTCTTTACTACCCACAAGAGGCTAAATACAGAGAGGATAAACAAGGACAGACAAACGTATTAAGTCAATTATAGCGACCCCAATGCGTTAGTATTAACAATCTTTCATGTGAAATAAGGTAACACAAAGGCTGTATAAGCGCATGCATGAGTACGTCGGTAAAACTCTACAAGAAAGGCTTAGCCTTGAGTGTTGATGCAAAATGACAAATGAGTAGTATGTGCAAATTATTATTCAACAAAGCTTGGTCAGAAATATGCTTACAGGTTTATGGGACCTCCATATAATGACTATCTAGCGATGTAGGCCAGAAAAGATCACAAGTTTTATAATACCATAAAGTAATGGATTGAAAGCCAAAGAAATTAAGAAATAGCAGGACCTAAGCAAATAAATCATGACATGACGAAATAAATTTTGGACCATTATTCCTTAAGTAAGCGGAGTATTTCGCACAGCGTCCACCCCGCTAACTAACAAGTTCTTTCTCTCACAAATTTCAGCAGATTACAACTTTTCGCCGTTCCTTTAAAATATATTTTCATCGTATTTGTTTGAGACATAAATTTTTTGGAAACACAACTTTTAGCCTCACCTTATTTCTTTATTATTGCTTTGCATCCCTTCTTCATTTCTATACACTCATCATAAATGTGTACATACCTCCATCAGTAGCAGCATATACCTCAGATAATCGCAAGAATTAATTTTCTATTAATTTCCATATTACCATATTTCACCCCTCCATTTTTATCTGCACATCATTCCACTTCACGAACCTGAACATATAACTCCAATATTATCCTTTTTATTCACCTAATAACTTCTTTCTAACAGTACTTCGTCTCTGTACACATTCATATATGTTTGACTCACACAATTAACAACTCCAGTAAACTTTACAAATATTCTCCGTTTTACCAATCTTCAACCCCTCATCTTTAATTCGTCTCTTCATATATTTGTACATTACGCAAAAAAGTGGTACCATTTTGTATAAGACGAAATACTACGGTCGACATGTGAGTTTCTTCACTTTTACACATCAGCTATTTGTATAAAGTCTTCAAAGTAGGGCGAATGTTTGCTATTGTCATTTGCACAGGGTAAATAATTTGACTTAAGGAACATTACATTCTGCTACTGAGGTATTTTTCACTATAATACATTAATTCTACTGAATCTAATCCGCCATGGACGATTGTCTTCTCATTTCATATACCTACCTTTACCATAGTCTGAATTGTGCCCATAAGATAAATCGTACGAAGTTTAATAGTATTTATTATTACTAATACTTTTCTAAGGAACGAATACAGTTCGTTACTGAAGGTAAAATCTATAACAGTTCTCTTATAATTAAACGCCAGTCAAAAGAACAAAGCAAATATACAGTATGTAAGTATAATTGCTAAGTTAAATTTTCCATTCTTATATTTTACTGTATATAAATAGAATTTATTCATTTTCATATTAAAAGTAAAATCAAAATAATTCAGCACAGTAGTATCAAGATATGATTCGAAAATATTTTTCTGATGTCTTATTTAATTAAAAATTATAAACCTCTAATACTGTGCCGCTATTTAAATTAATAAAAAGAAATACAAAATTGGCAAAAACAAAAAGAAAGCATTTAATATTGTATAGACTTTGTTGACTGTACTTTTTTGCTTTTTATAGTTTGCTGTTTTCTAGTTTATCATTTTAGTTTATTTGTGTTTGCTTTATACTTGCCTAAGAATATATAACATTAAAAAAATATTTTCCAAATAATATTTGATATCAAGAATAAATAAATATGCAAACTGACAAGAGGATAAAAATAAACTTGACAGTAAAGTATTAATTTTTATTATGATTAATGTGTTTTTAAAGATCTGAAAATATAACTTATAAAATGAACATTAGGTATTATGCTGTATGTTGAGAATTATTTAAATCTGCTCTCAATAGACTTCGTATACAAAATTCAGTAGCAGCTTAGGTAGATATTGTTATTATTGCGGCTATTATTAAGATTATTAAGGCGGTGAACTGGCCGAATTGGAGTACACCGGGCAAAATGACTAGGGGCATTTCGTACAGCTGTACTTTCTGAGTTCAAATGCTGTCGGGGTGGACATTGCCTTTCATCAATCGGGAAGATAAATTAAGAAACAGTTGACCCATGGTGTCGATAGTAATCGACTGAACTGTCTTTCACGAAGTTTCAGGTTTTGTGCCTATAATGGAAATATTATTATGTTTAAAATGGTGGTCCATCGGCAAAATCGTTATTGTGCTAACAAAATTCATAGCTGCATTTCGCTCAGTATGTTTTGAGTTCGAATTCCGCGGATATCAAATTTACGTTTTATCTATACAGAATCAATGAAATCTGTACCAGACGAGTAATGGGGGCATTGCAATTGACTTAAATCCTCCCCTAAAATGCTTGCCAAATTTCCAAAATATAATTATTATTAGGAATAGAAAGGCTGTGCAATGGAGTTGTCGTTAGCGCGCCGTACAAAATGCTTAGAGTTATTTCTATCGGCTTTTTTTACGTTACGAGTTTAAATTTCACCGAGATCGATTTTGCCTTTTATTCTGTCGGTAACGACAATGTATCCGTTGATCACTGAAGAAATTTTAATCGAATAACTTCCTCCCTCATTTTTCCTGCAGTAGAAAGTATTATTTTTATGATAAAAATACTTGTCGACCTAGTAGAATTCGCGGAATCCTAGCTGAATAAAATACTTAACGGAATTTCTTCCGTCCTTACAAGGCGGCGAGCTGGGAGAAACGTTAGCACGCCAGGCGAAATGCTTACCGGTATTTCGTCTGCCGCTACGTTATGAGTTCAAATTCCGCCGAGGTCGACTTTGCCTTTAAAATCCTTTCGGGGGTCGATTAAATAAGTACTAGTTACACACTGGGGTCGATATAATCAACTTAATCCGTTTGTCTGTCCTTGTTTGTCTCCTCTGTGTTTAGCCCCTTGTGGGTAGTAAAGAAATAGGCATTTCTTCCGTCCTTACTTTCTAAGTTCAAATTCAAGCGCCGCCGACCTTGCTTTGCATTATTTGCTGGTGCATAAAAGATCTACGAATCATTTGCTGATTTCAATGTAATCTGTTAGCGCTCCGCAGAAAATTACTGGCCTTGTGCCAAAATTTGTAAGAATTATTAGCGTGATTAATGTAGCGGTGGTCTGAAGAAGCACAGAAAAATACCTGCAGAGCACCAGAAAAGCACTTGCATCACCTCACAAAAAAAAAATGCTTAATGTCATTTCTTCCGGTTGTTTACAACATAAATTCAAATACCACTGATTGTAACTATGCCTTTCCTCCTTCTGGAATCGATTAAAATAATTACCAGTTTAGCATTAGGGACATTGTAATTAATTGGAATCCCAACCGACAAACTTGTCCGCCCATATGCCTGAATAGCTGGCAGAATAGTTAGCATGCCTGACAAAATAGTGCACGTCATTTATTGAAGATTTACGTTCTGAGTTCAGTTTCCGACTTATCTTTCATCATTTTAGAGCCGGTAAGATAAGTAACATTTTTGTAATGAGGTTGATGTAATAGACTTAAGCCGTTCCACTACAATTACCGGCCATCTACCAAAATTTGAATCATAAGTTTTTACGTTTGATAAAATTACCGTGTTTGTAAAACAGTTACCACCGTTGACGATATTTTAAACTCCATTTCTTCTCTAAAACTTGCTAAGTTCAAATCGCACTGAGCTTCACTTTCCTTTTCATCCATTTATGATCGATAAAATAAATAGCACTTAAGCACTGCGGTTTAGGTAACATACATATCTCCATCACCAAATTTCCTGGTGATGCTGAGAAATGTGTTAATATTTTTCTTATTCTAAACTATTTTCATTTCTCATGTTATCTCAGTAACAAACATTTTGCATTTCTGGGATTGCATTTTGTGATATTAACAAACACTTTTGAACAAGGATGACCAATAATTATTGCTAGGGACCTGACCGAAAACTTCATCGAGTTACATATTGGTGTTTCTCTTTAAGGGATGCTAAATAATCTAGAAGGACTACTTTCACCTTAAAATACAATAATAAGCGCGCACACGGAAAATGTGTAAGCAAAATTTCACACATAATTACGTAAGCATGCAGAAATATACGTATATAGTTGTACATCAGCGAGTAGTCTCAGTCACCCACATGTCTATGTGTAATTGCAAAAAAGTGTTAATGATATCGCATCACTATTCCATGTTTGCAATACTCGGTTATGTATGTAATGTTATATAAGCGAGTTTGAAAAAAGTTTTCAATAATCATCACGCAGCATGTGTGCGCGTGCACACTCATGTAGGTACATGTATATATATATATATATGTATATACATATACATACATAGGTGTACATATATGGTTTTCTAGTTTGTATCTGCCTGTTTCTCTCTCTCTCCATCTCTCTCTCTGTATATATATATACACACATACATACATATATACATACACACACACACACACACACACACACACACACACACACACACACACACATATATATATATATATATTATATATATGTGCGTGCGTGTATGTATATACCTTCATAAGTAAGCGTATTTATATAGATAGGTGTATTAATAGCATATCTTAATCCATTAGATTTAATCCTGTTTTCAAACTTTTCCTTACGTCGTATTCGTTTTATTTTCTTTTAGTTAGCTGATGCAATAATAGCTTCCACATCAATGCTATATCAGACAGAGGAGGAAGACGTCGTTTCACAATGAAGATCAAAGCGAAGAAACAAAGAACGAATCAAATCGTTTGGGAGGAGGCAAAGTTCGTGGAATCTATGAGAATAAAGCGATATTTTAACATGAGATGAATAATTTGATTAATAGATTGCTTACGAAAGGATAAACATAATTTTATCTAAAGCGGCTATTCTGGTCAATTGATGTGGAAAGAGAATATCTATGTTAACTTTATTCAAATAATATTTTGGCTCAGAGGAAAAATCTATCAAAACTATAGCTGATTCATTCAAGCAAATATTGATTGCTATATCGGTGGCTAACATATCATTTCTGAATTGTAATCAAGTGTAACAGATTATGAGTGATGTCGTTTTATGTAATGCTTTCAGCGTGTTGATGTTTCTTTATCTCTGTATGTATGTGGAATGTCTGCTTTGTCTTGCTGCATCACTGTCAAATTCCAATTAGGCATTAATTCTAGCTGAATAACAAGCAAAATATCTCTAAAAAAATGTATGGAAAGACAAACCATAAGAAAGTATTTGTTTTTGGTTTTGTTTTGAGGAAGTTGCTAACCGGAGAATAATTCAACGTTGCAATCTTTTTCTTCCTTTTTTTTATTACAGATATATCTGAACTCTAAAGAACAATATTACGTTATTAAAGACATCACAGATATTGATGGGAAAAAGATGCTTTCAAATATGAGATTGAAATCTGTGTATTGAGTAAGGCATGTTACTAAACAGACTAAAAATATATTGCGAAAACATGAAGTTTTATATCCTATAAAATGAAATACCTTCATATGTTACATTTACGAAAAATATAAGCGATGTAACTACTTAAATTACTTTTATTTTCATATTCAGATACTATATTATATACATAATTTGTTTTTTCCTATGATCACATAAGAATGAATTGAAGTGTTAGTAACACCACTCTTCAAATATAATCTTGAAATACCAGGATTTTATGAAGAAAATAAGGTTGAGAGAAACAAAATACTGAAAGAATATGCAATATAACTAATCCACAAAGTAATCAAGTTTTTGGTTTCGTTTAAGAGTAGAAAATTTAAGAAAAGCATCTTAGCTGAAATTATCGGCACTATGCAACTTAAGAGGATGGGCTGATTATGAAGGCGTGTTACTACAGCTGTGAAACCTTGCATACATTAATTCCGGCTCTTCTTATTAAGAACTGTATTGTTTTCTTCAATGTAAACTAAAAACTGATTGTTGGAAGAGGACTTCAAATGTAAATAGCAGCGAATTCTCTTGCAAATGGACAGATATTGGCGTGTTATCAAGTACCTGCTGAAAACAGTGTGTAGACCCCAAGAACTTTCCTACTGATATGCTCGCTACATTAGATGAAGTTCCAGCGTTATCGAGAGTGCAGAGTGGGTAGATGAATTTAAGAAAGGAAGTGTGAGTCTTGTAGATGATCCGAGGCCTGGACGTCCTGCACCTGTCACCATCAAGGAAAGCATTGATCGCGTTCCCCACATGGGTATGGATGATGTTATTGACTATAAATGAAATAATCAATGCTATTAGCATATCTTGCATAATGAAATTGACATGGCGAAGGTTTACGGTTAGGGGTTGCCCCGTCGTCTGACGCCTGCTCAAAAGCAGACCAGGTTGGTTGCATCATATGTGACTCTAACATTCTTTCAAGCATATCCAGCTGGTTTCATTTAAAGTATTCTAATCAACAATGAGTGCTGGCTTCATCACTTTGAGCCAGAGAAAAAGAAACAACATATGTAGTTGAAACACCTTTTCTCACCTGCTCAAATAAGGCGTAGTTTGTTTCATGCGTAGAAAAGTGTGGATGGCCTCAGTGATTTGGGATGCAAGAAGCATTGTGCTTATTGAGCCACTTTATCAATGAAAATGTGGTATGTCGAGATGCTGAGTCAGTTACGAAAGGCTATGAAGAAAATCTCCCACGAAAACTGACGGAAGGGAACTTGTTTCATTAGGACAATGCTCCAGCATAAAAGCCCTTAATTTCAATGGCTGCTGTTTGTTACTACAGCTTTGAACTGGATGGTCACCCTCCCTGTCTCCTGATTTAACCGCATCTATCATCTGATCCCCAACGTGAAATAACAATGGACCGGGTACTAATTGCGCAGTGATGATGACATCATTCTGCTGTTGATAACTTTTTTAATGAACATGATTAAAGCCTCTTCACTAATGGGATTCAAAGTCTAGAAAACCGATAAAAAACAGCTTGGACCCCAAGGAAAATACTGTGAAAAATAAAGTTCATTTGGCAATAATCTGTGAGAATATCTTGGTCAAGTTATAAATGATTCAGCGAGCTCCGTAGCCTTGCTTCTATACAAGAGATTGTTTCACTTTAAAAACAAAAGACCACAAGAATATAGATAATAACATAAATAGCCTTAATTTTTACATATGGTTACGTTCTCTGTACAATCTAACTATTAAGCCCTTAGCATACAACATACGCTTGCTAAATAATTAAAACAAGTTATACACTACATAATATCTCGATAAACTTAAACACATTAAGCTTATTAACATATGTGTATTTATGTATGTATGTATGTGTGCATATCTGTAAACAAGCACATCCATATATATATACAAACACGTGAGTACACACGCATATATATATATATATATATATATATATATATATATATATATATATATATATATATATATATATATGTATATATATATATATATATATATATACTCTTACTCATACTCCATGGGTATGAGTAAGTATTTCATTTATGTCTTACGTATTGATCGCTGAGCAGGGGAAAATTCTTAAGAATCAACTCTGAAATTGGGACCAATACGGTAGTAACGGAATTTTTTAGAAATTTCTTTCGGCTTGTTTCGAGACGCATAAATTATAATGGTTATTGATAATTTTGTCTATTTCCGGCATATTTGGCATTGGAATTTTTCTTTTGCCCTCATTTTATAAGTTATATATATATATATATCAAGGGAACGTTTACGAAAATAAACAAAAGATGAACTCAGGTGGTGTACGAACAAACAAATGTATTAGTATAGCGCTCAGGAATAGAAAAAGTCTTTTACGTTTCGAGCCTACACTCTTCGACGTAAAGATACACAGAAAAAACAAGGAGAGAAACAAGAAGAGAGAAAATGCACGTAGTAGCTAACGATCTATCATATATATATATATATATATATATATATACATCCTATATATATACGTACAAAGTAAATCAAGGATTCAGATATAATCAAGTACTTGAAAAGATATACACCAGGTAATGTCGGTTCCGGCCCAAGGTTGGTAAGTAACCGCTTTTCTACACGCAGAAAACCAAGCTTTTGAGTATGTATCGCCTAGGGACTGGCCCAAAGCATGCCTTCCGTTGAACTGTACGTTGTTGTTATAGTTTAGAGTGTCTGACAAGTCGTAAATCCCCTTGGTGTATTATAACTAATAACTAATAGCAGACGATAGATAAATGTTCGCACATTACAACTGTTCCTTTATGCATGTTTTAGTAGAAAAAGGGAACCTTACTCCATTACAAAAAAAATGTAATCACCTGGTTAAACGTAATATTACAAACAAAACATATCCTAAATATACTGCAGGGATGTGGCTATAGTCTGTTGAACTATGAAATAGGAGAATCACCAGCAACGTCGGCCCTTGTGGGCATTAGGTTGTGGGATTAGGTTAAGAATATAGTTTATGAAAAGGTGTAATATGATATCTAAGGTCAGCAACGTGAGTGAGATAAGAGCTTGCAAGAGTTGTTCTTCAAAGTATCTTCTTATATAAAGTGTCAAGAGCAATATCTAACATAGCGAACAAAACACTCTGGAAATCAAAATAAATGTATTTGACTACAAAACATTAGCCGAGTCAAACGCGTATAAGAACAAATTCAATGCCGCCAGAATTAGTCGTCTAAAGAAATGCTGATCACTGACAGTAAAGATTCAAACAACCTCAATCTTGTCTTCTACAAGCAATTTGTATTTAGTTTTCTCGCGTACTACTTTTCCGGATGAGTGGGAATATAGCATAATACTAGCTGGCAGAATTATTTTCTTTTGTGGCTGATTGACACGCTACTATTGGTTATATAAATTTGCAGATAACTATTCGCTTTCATATGTAAACATCATAAATACACACGAGGCAGTGAATGGAGACTACATTGACACACACAAACACTCACATACACACAGACAAACATATAAACTCGCTCACTTATATAAAGACAAGTATATGAGAAAGTGAGATAACTCTAATCCTCTAATACGAATTTATTTATTGTAATTTGTTACTTCATTTGAAATTGTATACCCCACAGAGCTAAGGTACATGAACGTATGTCTATTTCAATGTATCAGTGTAAATTATGATCGAACTCGATAAAGTACATTGATATATATATATATATATATATATATACAGTTCCTGGCTTTAGGCAAAAGAAAATACGAGAGGATCAGTTAATTATTATTTTATTAAAGATATTCCCCTCTCAGATGCATGCAATTATTGCAGCGGTCCTTCGAGTTTTCTAAACACTATAAACGTATTCGGGCCTCCAAACGAAACTTTCGCGACACCCGAGCAGCAAGAAAATTTCCGGCATCCCCTCGTGCGTGTGTGTGTGTGTGTGTGAGAGAGAGAGAGAGAGAGAGAGAGAGAGAGAGAGAGAGAGAGTGTGACTCCAACTTTAAATACACATATTCCCAGAGTAATCATCCGGGATCAATTTAAAAGGCAGATATTTATGATATTAATGAAATATCTTATCTTCTAATGCGGATGTATGTAATAAAAATATGACTAAATATAATATAGCTTTACGTAATGCTGGTTATAAAAATAGGATAAAATAGTATGTAGCAAATAGTATGAATAGAATAAAAAAGCGCAAGTAAATATAATTCAAATATAATAACTAAGTATTTACACAATCCCAATAACAACAACAATAATAATATTTAAAAAAAATGGAAATACCACAACTAATATAATTACAAGCCGTAATAAAAACATATATACACACAAAACAAATAATAAAATTTGACATAATAATATCAATCATAATAATAATGACAATTGCAAAAGCTTAAATACAACTAATACTAAAAGTATGAAGTGTAATGATTATAATAAAAAGAAGATAACAACCACCACACTACATAATAGAAACAATTATAAGCATAATAAATATAATGAATATATAATAGTTAATAATACACCTATAATTAATAATAACACAGATGCAGTTCATAATAAATGTTGCTGATAATCTCTCTTGTCATGCAAATTAAAATTAATTTAATAAAATATATTTTTACGGTTATTAATAAGCATTTTAATAATAGCAACAAATATGAAATAATGAATAACATAAATATTAACCTTTGATATAATTTTACCCATAACTTTCCAACTATTATATCTTCTATAAACAATAAGATAGATGAATTCTACTTGAATAGAAACACCTATAATAATAATAATAATAATAAATTCAGCAACTTTAATATCAATTTTGCATGGACATTTTGTCTTTCCTTCTTCCCAAACTAACAATATGTAAACATGCCTTTTATTGTAACAGCACTATTAAATGCACGATGAAAATTAAAGGAAGCACCTGCCAATTTATACATACTGCACTAAAACTGTAAACTACAGCAACACTTTTAAGAAAAATAATTCCAAAAGAAAAAGAAGAAGGAATTCAGAAATTCAAAAATCCAACAGGAAAACGTCTCTTCTCCCTACTATTCCAAAGAAACTGGAATTGGAATATCTACAATTTCCTGTCAATATTTTAAATCTCCTTCAAAATAAAATAAGTTGGGAAACTTACACACCTACAGCTTTCGAACACACTGACGATCAGCTTAAGAAGAAAAAAAATCCTTTAATATCTACGACTAACGTGTGAATACTCTCTGAGTATTCGAAAATGTAAACATCCTTTTTCATTGCAAAAGTCCTAGTGTATTCCCCGATTGGATAGACAAATGAACGTCTCAAGAAAACTTAGAAGCTTCAATATATTACCCAAATACGTAAATAAAACTTTTATTGCAACGACACAATTGACATTATTCATTTTGTTTACATACGCATATATAAAAAAAATGGTACATTCAAACGAGATACTCAAGATTTGTTTCAAAACAGCCCCAATCACTGCTATAATCAACAACTAGGCACTTATAGGTCACTTGACTATTTAATTCCTACACTCATCATGCCATGACAAATTCTTTTCTTCTTCTTCTACTTCTTCTTCTTCATCTTCTTCTTCTTCATCTTCATCATCATCTTCTTCTTCATCATCATCATCATCATCTTCTTCTTCTTCTTCTTCTTCTTCTTCTTCTTCTTCTTCTTCTTCTTCTTCTTCTTCTTCGTCTTCGTCGTCGTCTTCTTCTTTCTCTCCGCCACCTCCTTTCTTACTTTGATACTACTATTGTTTAGAGTAACGCCTACGCAAATAGTATAAACAGTACTCTCAAAAGTGATATCTGAATAATTCAATCAAAACTAGCATCCATAACAAGATACTTTCAGGGCACTTCAAAATTTAACACCCTACTACTATCATAGAACTATCGCATTCTATCTTCCTCTTCTTCTCCGTCTTCTTCTTCTTCTTCTTCTTCTTCTTCTTCTTCTTCTTCTCCTTCTCCTTCTTCTCCTCCTCCTCCTTCTCCTCCTCCTTCTCCTTCTCCTCCTCCTTCTCCTTCTCCTTCTCCTCCTCCCCTTCTCCTCCTACTTCTCCTCCCCCTTCTCCTCTTCCTTCTCCTCCCCTTCTCCTCATCCTTCTCCTCCTCATTCTCCCCCTTCTCATCCTCCCCTTCTCATCCTCCTTCTCCTCCTCCCCTTCTCATCCTCCTTCTCCTCCTCCCATTCTCCTCCTCCCCCTCTCCTCCTCCATCTCTTTCTCCTCCTCCTTCTTCTACTTAGCCTCCTCATTCCCCTCCTCCTTCTCATTCTACCCTTCCTTCTCATTCTCCTACTCCTCATTCTTCTCCTATTCTTCTTCTTCCTCCTCCTCCTCCTCCTCTTTCTTCTTCTTCTTCTTCTTCTTCTTCTTCTCCTTCTTCAAATTCACTACGACCTCGAAGCCGCAAGTGTAAGCAAGGATAGACAGACAGGCAGGCAGAAAAAATGAAAATGCCCCTTTTATTAAAATAGTATGCAAATATTCTTTTAAAAACTTTCATTTAATTTTTTCCCAGATTTAATTGTTTCCCATACTTACAGTTGACAAAGTCTCATTGACCGAAGTCGATACTGAAAATGTTCTTTATAAAATTATATTAGCATTTTCTACCGTAACTTCTACGTATATATATATATATATATATATATATATATATATATATATATAGTTAATCCAAAGAAGAAAACACAGAAAAGAAGAGGAAATAAACACACCAAACGCAGGACGTGTAACAATTAAAGTATTATTGACGCTCAGGAAAGAAGGGAAGGAGGGTTTAACGTTTCGAGCGGAGCTCTTCGTCGGAAACAAGGAGAAGGAAAGATCCCAAGAAGGGAAGACAGAGGAAAAAATATTTGAGCTGGTGGTGCTCAAGAGATCACATGTTGAAAGAACAGAAGTTGAGAGGTAGTCGAATCATGGTTTTTAAAAGCAAGAGAGTTTCAAAAAAGGAATGCGTGAGTGTGTGTGTGTGTGTGCAAGGATGACGAGTGTGTTTGTGCGTGCGTGTGTGTGTGTGTGTATTTTTGGTGAATAATAAGCAATGACAAAGTCAGCTGTCATATATATATATATATATATATATGTATATATATGTATATATATGTTTATATATATATATATGTATATATATGTGTATATATATATATGTATATATATATATGTATATATGTATATATATGTATATATATATACATATATATACATATATATGTGTATATATATATGTATATATACGTATATATATATATATATATATATATATATATATATGTATGTATATATATATATGTAATATATATACATATAATATATATATATATATATATATATAATATATATATATACAAATATATATATATGCATATATATATATATATATATATATATATATATATATATATATATATATATATATCTATATATATATACAGTTGTTAGTGTATTATCAAAAAGGAATGAGTGGTAATGAAAAGAGAAAATCTCATAACATAGAGTACGAATTAAACAAAACAATTCACAATTATATACGGAAATTTAATAAATGTGTTTGAATTTGATTTATGGTGTTTTCTGCGACAGTCTCTTATGAACTGATTTGTAATTTATTGTATCGCTGCTGAACGTATTTAGAAATGTCAAGTTGTTGTTATAATACTATAAAAAGAATCATGTTAATATCTATAAACTAATGTAGACACACTATTGTGAGTCAATGTTTTGGATGTGCCGCAAACAAAACGGGATTAAATTACATCTATTTCATAAATGATCTGTAATTTACTTTAACTAATTTTTAACAAAACATTTTTGGTTATTCTATATTGTATGTAATATATCTAATTTATATGCCGAACTTGAGATGGCACATTTTCCCAAAGGAATATTTATTCTTAAAGAAACGCGATGATTTGTCAAAATTCGTAAATTATTGGGAAAACTAAATATTCGCAACTAGTAATTTCAGCCTGCTGTGTCTTCATTTATAATAATCACTTGTTAATTTAGCTTTAAACTCGTAATATAACTATACGCTCGCAATATGATAATTCATAGTGATATATTAATCACGAGTAAAATTAGAATTATATACATGCAAATGCATACAGGTGCGCGCGCAAATGCTCACACACGTACAGGGTGTCTCAAATTAAAGCAACGAACTTTTTACAATTTGGCCAAAGCAAAATGTTCTTATACTTCGGGCCCGTGCGTTACAATGCAACGGTAAAATAAAAACAATTATGGCACTTCCATATTTATTCACTAAAACCACATCTCTTTCGACTCACACACTTACGTCTATGTGTTAATGGTTCACAAGGGTGATTCTGGTGGTTTACACTCTTTTTGATGTCAAATTACTTTTCCTCCGAGGATAGCAGTTTGGGCAACATTATTTTAGCAATCTGATGTAGGATGAAATGATTTCTTTCCAGTCTCATAGACTCATGAACTTGCATGAGCTCATGACGGCGGATCATCCTTTAGTGGTGGATCCTGAGATCCTCTTTTAGCATTCGACAGATCGATTTTCGTCTTCTTTTTGGTGTGGCAGCTACTTTTCAGAGTGAACGACGAGAATTTTGCCTCATCATTTCTTTGGTACATTTAATAAGCTGAGGGGTCCACACACTTCTTTTGCAGTTACGTGTAGATCGATCAGCGGTGAAACCAGTCTCTTGAAATATCTTAGCAATATTGTAGACATTTTTCCGTTTATTTTAAACATTTTTCCTATAGCTGTATTACATTCGCCTATTTTGTGGCGGATGGTGGTTATATTTCGGTGTATAGCTGTTATATCATAAATCTAAATTTTTACAAGACAAAATTTACGTAAATCACAGTAAACAGCCTCATTTGCTGTTTCCTATGCTCTTTAGGATTTTTTGTAAGGGTTGCTCACAATCCGTGTCTTACTGGTCTCAACAGAATCCACGTGGGGGATTTTTGTGGAGAGTGAGCATAATAGCTGTTTTATGTGTTCGAAACAATTATGAAGTTTTTTTTATTACACTTAACTTTTAATATATTTTTGATAAGGTTCGTTTTTTCAAGAAGAGCCGAAGCATGTAAAATTCTAAGAAAAATAAAATTTATCTTATATAGTGGCGTTTTTAAACTTCCTTTTAGAAATATATACCCACTCGTATAAAACCTACACTTATTATAAATATATATATATAATATATATATGTATATATATATATATATATATATATATTATATATATATATATAATATATATATATATATATATATATATATATATATATATATATATATATATGTGTGTGTGTGTGTGTGTGTGTGTAGGTATGTATGTATGTATATGTATATATGCGTGTATACATATATGCACACATGCATATACGTACAGAGTCATCTTGAGTGGCATGGGTGTGATGATTGCAACGCATCGCCTTTCCCTTCTTAAGCAAGATTTCAAAAGTTGACAGAATGCTAACAATATAAGCGGAGGGTCACATTCTATTGCATTGCCCCCAATATTCACCTGGTAGTGATTTCATAGAACCGTAATGGATGTATGTGTGGATCGTTTGACGAGTCCTCTCTATATTTGTAACTTCAGGAGAATGCAGTGTGATATATGTGGTTGGGTGAGGTGCGCGGTTGAGGTGTGTATGCGTGTGTGTGTGGGTATATAAGTGCGTATGGGTGTATGCGAAGGTATGCATGTGTGTGGATGTGTGAGTGTGTATGTACGTGTGTGTGAGTGTACGTGTATGTTTGCATGTATGCCTGCCTGTATGTGCGTGGGGTATGTGATGAGGGTATCAGGCGAAGTGACAAGTATATGTATGCATTGGTGTTGCTGTTTGTGTTTGTGTGTGTGCGTATGAGTGTGTGTATGGGTATGTGTGTATACATGAGTGCATGTGTACGTATAGATGTGTATGAATGTGTTTGAGGACGAATGTTTGTACGCGTGGCCGTTAGTGTCTATGTGTGTGACATTGCAAGGGGGCATGTGAGTGAATGGGTGTGAGTATATGTATGTATGCGTGTGCCAGTGTGTGTATGTTCGCGCGTCTGCTATAATTGTGTATTCGTGTATATGTGAAGTTTGTACATGTCAGGAAATGTGAATGTGCAAGTGCGTGCGTAGTTACGTATAAATTATGTGGGGGAGGTGCATGGTGTATATTTTGATAAATGTGAGATGAATAAAGTATAAATGAAAATATAAATAGAAAAACAAATTATTAAAAATAATTTTTAAAGACTTGTTTAAGAAGCTGTGTGAAGGTTGTCACTGGAAGCAGGGAGTCGTATTTAGTCCAGCGGAAACTTGGGTTTCGTGAGTGAAATTTGGTGCTGTTCAAGACGAAGTCCGGTTTTGATGGATTATTGGCATAAGACCAGGCCAAATGCAGAGGAGAGGCAGGAAGAAGAAAAATGACGGGCGATGGGGCACATTTTGGAGGCAGAGCTTCCGTAAGTTTTCTGCAAATCTGTTGTGTAGTCGACGCCTCGTTTGTCCAGCACAATAATAATAAAAATAAGTAGTTCAAGGAGAACCGATTGTTTAAAAATAACCTGAAGCAATGCTTCCGAACGTTAGAAAGAACAATAGGGAATCACAAATTTTCTGATGCATAGCATGAAAGAGTGGAAAACCAAATTGTACTCAAGTAATGTATTCCTTGGAGAAGTTAATATTAAAAATGAAATCTTCGAAGGTGACTCGTCTTCTACGTTGCTATTTTTAATTGCACTCTTACCCATAAAATGACACTTAGGAAAGTTAAAATGGGTTACCGATGTGCGAAGAAAGGTCTACCATTGAACCATCTTCTGTTTATGGAAGACATGAAATTGTTTGGGAAATCAGAAAAACAGATAGATTCCTTAGCCAAAACAGTCCAGAAATGTGGTAGCGACATCGGTATGGAATCTGGGATTACCAAATGCTCGGTAGTTGAAATAATAAGAGGGAAGACAGCATCCTGCAGAGGATTGTGGTTACCATCAACAGAGACCATGGGTGAAATCGATGGTAACGTGTATAGATATTTAGGGATTTTGGAGCTGGTTGACATTCAACACAGAGAAATAAAAGTCAAGGTCAGTGAGGTGTATATAAAGGGTGAAGATGGTGTTGAAATCCAACCGTAATGCCAATAATTTTATTACCGCAATAACTATCTGGGCAGTTGAGGTGGTCAGATATAGAGCGTCCATCCTCAAATGGGCTAAGGAGGAAATATCAACACTAGGTAGAATGATGAGGAAATTGATGATGCAGCATGGGACGCTACACCCTAAAGCAAACGTAAAAGGACTGTATGTGAAAAGAAACAATGGTGGCTGAGGACTAATTAACATAGTCCATTGTATATGTAGAGAAAGGAGTAGGCTTGCCGAGCATTTGATAAATAGTGACGAAGACCTACTGCAATATGGGGCAAATGCAGGTGAATTGACGGGCAAGGAAGAATTTACACAAAGAGCTGAGGAGAAGAGAATTGAAGACCGTCTTTAAATGAGATTGCATTGACAGTTTGAAAGGAATTCACAGGACGTTGAGGATAATACAGCATCGTGGGCATGGCTTGGGCAAAGTGATTTGAAGCGTACCACCGAAAGAATGAACATGGCTGCATAAGACCAGGCTCTCGCAACCAATTCAGTGACACTCAGAAAAGCGGATTGTGGAAGGTGTGTGGAAAATATGACCTAGTTGGTAAGTGGATGTGAGAGCCTGTTACAAAAAGAATAGAAGCGCCGCCAGGAGAGAATACGTGTGTATCTTCATTGGCTCTTATGCCGCAAATTGACTCTGATGCCAATATGAAGTAACAGAGAAGTGGTATGAGAATGTATCAAGTGAAGTTATGCAGGAGGATGCAAAAGTAACGGTACTCTGAGTCTGTGATTTTCAGCCGGATCGTATAATCGAATACCGTCGGTTGGATATTGTCATACTGAGTAAGACAGTTAAAAAATTGTCAGATCATTGATGTAGGCACACCAAATGATATGAATGTTGTGAGTAAAAAGGTTGAAAAAATCACCAGTTACTCAGAATTGAAAGTGGAAATGATAAGTGGAAATGGAATGCGAGAGGGTAATGTAAAAGAGATACTAGTGGTGATCGAAGCATTAGGCTCAATCCCATTAAGAAGTCTTCGAGACTTCTTAAGGCAACTGGAAATCCCATGC
>NC_042999.1:32296240-32383740 GCF_006345805.1 Octopus sinensis | reverse complement strand
TGCAGAATATTACAATGAGACCCTTAAACTATGTGGTTATGTTCGACTGATCTCATAACAATATAGTACGAATTTAATAAGACTACTTGCATTAATAACCACATCAGTAGAATAAACAGACAGACTAGTGAACCTATAAAACTTTAGCTTAACGTTACTTTAATCAAGTTAACTTAGCTTTAAAGAATAAAAAAAAACATTATAAGTATATGATAATAGAAATAGAAAGCTGATCACAATATACAATATGAACAAAAACACTACAAAGTAAGTTACTAAATTACTTATTATTGTGTTCCTTACCTGTATTAATCTGACGAGTTTCTAATTATCATTCATTCTAATTCCTATTTGTCATTTGATCGCCATGTACTTTCACTAAACATGGAATTAGAAACGTTCCCACATACAAAAACTGACAAAAATTGTCCATAATCACGCTATTTTCACTAAGTTTCTGCAATGTAAAAAAATATATTTTGAAGATTGACGCCGATTTTTAGAAAACGTATTATCAGCTAAACTCATCTTCCGTGTTTTTTTTAAATATATTTCTGTATTGCGTTACAGTCCATTCCCATTTCTTTCATCACTGAAGTAAAGAAAACAAGATATTGTTATTTAACCATCAATCACAATCGCTTAATAATTTTCCTTGTTATGAAGAAGTAAGGGAAATCGAATAAATAAAACGATATAATATACTAGGAATAGGACGTTCGATTGATGCGATATTCATCTTCCGTTGCTTTCTCGTTTATTACAGTACAAGGGGGAATTATTGAATAAATAAGAGAATTTGTTTTGTCTTTGTTTACTTATGAGATAAGAAAAATTACTCATCTCTCTAACCTTTCCTCTTATGTAGTATTAATCATAACGTCTTATTTTTCAACTATTTTTTCACTTGGCAGAAGTTAGATATACAAATAATTGCTTTGTAACCAAAATAGTACACGACTGCTTTATTTTATATTTTTATTGTAAAGTAATTATTTTTCAATATACATTTTGTTTCGTGAGGAACAAATCGTGGAATTCATATGAGATTCAGGTCACTCTAATAATACATTAGTAATCCTCGACCACTATGGGAATATTTCATTTACAACAGTTTATATCGGGAATTGCCTAAGTGAAATTCAATATCTTTTTTATACTATATGTTTTTAAAACAATGTTCATTATTACCCATAAGGTTTGCATATCATCCAGCATTGAGCACATTGAATTTCCTACTCTAGGCACAATGTCCGAGATTATTTGGGAGGGGGCCAATCGATGAGATTGACTCCAGTACGCAACTGATACTTAATTTATCGACCCTGAAAGGATAAAAAGCATAGCCGACCTCGGAAGAATTTGAACTAAGAACGTAACGGCAGACGAACTACCTATTGCTATTTCCTTACTACCCAGAAGGGGCTAAACACGGAGAGAACAAATAAGGATAGACAAACGGATTAAGTCGATTATAACGATCCAAGTGCGTAACTGGTAATTATCTAATCGACCCTGAAAGGATGAAAGTCATAGTCGACCTCGACGGAATTTGTACATAGAACGTAAAGGCAGACGAACTACCGCTAAGCATTTCGCCCGACGTGCTAACGATTCTACCAGCTAGCCGCCCACTCGTTATCGGCTCAACACTGCCTTGGGAATAAATTTAGCAGTGGAGATATATGAGCGGTTAGACATTATTTATAGGGATAATTATGCGGTAAAAATAGCAACGTAATAATATTAATTATTTCGAAGTAATGAAAGCCGATACTATAACATTCATATACAAATATTGCCAACATTTAATATATATTTTAACACTCTGGGTGGTTTATCCGGGAGTTGTGGACATCAATTATATTGCACTTCACGCAATTGTTACATAATAAAATATTATTATTATTATTATTATTATTATTATTATTATTATTATTATTTTTCGATGTTTGACTTTTGCTTTATATTTGTACGAGTTGGCTGCAAGTCTCACCCAGAAACATCAAGAGACAATAGGTCGGAAGTTCGTGATGTTGTTATGCCTAGTGTACCATATATTTGGTTTGGTATTTATTGCTGTACTAGTGAATGTCAAAAAAAAAGCGAAATTTTAGTTTTAAAACTCGAACTTACATAAAAAGTATTTTGCATAGGATATGAGCAGTTCCCATGAGCACTATCTTTTATTATTATTATTATTTTATTATTATTATTATTATTATTATTATTATTATTATATTATTATTATTATTATTATTAAAGGCAACATGTGGAAGAGTCGCGAGCACCATAGGGAAAATTCCCAGCGGTATTTTGTCCATCTTCGCATTCTGATTTCGAATTCAGCCAAGTTCGACATTGCCTTTTATCAATTCAGGATCGATGAAATAAGTATGAGTTGAATATTGGAGTCGATTACATCGACTATATCCTTCCGCCAGATTTCAGGTCTTGTGCCTATAGTAAAAAAGATTATTATTATCATCATCATCATCATCATCATCATCATCATCATCATTATTATTATTATTATTATTATTTTATTATTATTATTATTATTATTATTATTATTATTATTGAGTTAGAGAGCATTGCATGCACTCAAAGTGACTTTGGGGTAAAATATATGAAGCCCAGTATACCCATCATGACTACCCGTCTGATAAGGGTACACCAGGTGCATGCATCACAATCCCATGTGCGCGACATGGTGATCCCATATCAAGATGAACGGTGCATGACCTTGCAGGTGGGGCCCAGTTAGAATTTTCTTCTGGTCGAGTAGCCCATTCCGCTCAAAAGGTCCCTGAATAAGGATTATTTAAGAATGTTGAACAAACCACCCATGTTCCAAAGGTGAATTATCCAAACCTCCAAGAACTTCTTTCAACACACGGCTATGATGCTCCCCCACTACTTCTTCTCGTGATCAGAGATGCACATATTGTCAGCCACTAAAGGACATGTTCAACTGGTTACGGTCAAACAACTGACAAGCAAATCTGTGGGACTGATCAGAATATTTGCTGTAACCCATCTTTTATACCTAGACAAAACAATGTACATGATTACACTTCCAATCAGTTAAGATCAGGAGCCATGACAGCCAATGTCTGGTACTGCATTATATTTATTATGATTATTATTATTATTATCATTATTATTATTACTATTATTATTAAGGTGGCGAGCTGACCGAAAAGTTAGCACGGTGGACAAATTGGATAACGTCATTTTTCCCGCCATTACATTCTGTGTTCAAATTCCACCGTCATCAACTTTGTCTTTCATCATTTCGGAGCCGATAAAATAAAAACATTTTAGCAAAGGTGTGGATGAAATCGACTTATCATGAACCTTGAAATTGCTACCTATGTGGCAAATGTTGAAATAATTACCTTCCCTTATTTTGTGGTCGATAAAATAAGTGCCCAATTCTCAGTGCTCGTGCGTATAGTTGAAATAATTTTTATTAATATTATTAGAATTGACAAATGTAGTAACGGATTCTCTCTGATTATTTTTTAAAATTCGGTCAAAATAACCGGCGTTGCGTGAAATTCATAAAGCTTAAAGTTACATTGTTGCTCCTGAAGGCTTTGCTTTGACCGAACCCTAAGAGCTCAAAATCGCAGAAACACACACACACACACATACACACACAACAACAACAACAACAACACACACAAATATATGTATATCTATAAACACTTATGTAAACATATATTTATATGTATGTGTGTGTCTACATGTTTATCTTCTACGAAGGATAGGTATATGAGACAGATACTGTCTTTCATACGTTGAGCTATACAATAATATGAGAATATGGTATTTCTACAAATGGACGGAAATGTTTTAATCAGAGAGGGAAAATATATCCCTTGCAAAATTAGATTCAAATTTAAGTACTAATGTACTTCTTTTACGTCACACAAGTGGCAAATTGTAGACGACCATAGATCGTGTCAATTAAATTCATATTTGTGTTTCGATGCTCATAGTTTTATTTTAAGAACTCTAAAGTTGAAAACAGGAAGTTTTGTATCTTTTATCTCTGGTTTAATTTACGCTGTAAGATAACGGCTTTAATTTACACTGTAAGATAACGGCTTTAATTTACACTGTAAGATAACGGCTTTAATTTACACTGTAATATAATAAATATTTTAAACTTCATAACGAACACTATGCCGTTCTACATGACAGAAAATATGAAATTTAATACTCTCCATTCATCTAGCCTGGTATTTGGAATAGATGAATGTTTTAACAAAATTGAATCTTTCTCGATTGCATTTATAGGCACTATTGAAGCTAGGTTGAAAGCTAAGAGTCAGAGTAGAATATTAATTAAAAATGGATTATCAATATATGTTTTGAGTGGTTCAATAATTTCGTAGTATATTGCTTTCAGACGCAAGGTAGCCTCAGTTAATTAGTTTTTGAGAATATATTCAAATTGAAAGACAGCATGAACTTATGTGAGAAAGTTATGGATAATAAAATTGATTTGCCACATTCTAGTGAATTTGCAACTGAATATTGAGCACCATTGTAACAGATGCAATATTTCCATACTCTGACGTGAGTAGAGTGCATATACAAATTAGTATATCTAAAATAAAAGAATTTCCTTACCGTCATTTACTGTACTACTGCAGCGGTTTCAAGCCATTTGAAATTTCTTCGTATATGAAACGATTAAATAGGTTACGTAACTAATAGTAGAAATACTTTTATATTTACATATTTTTTATTCCAGTTGACTTAATATACGAAAGTACGCGATGAAGTGTGGTGAAATATTTATAATATAGAACATTTTAGATTATTAAAATAATGAAGAAGGGAAACAAGTAAAACATTTTAGCCAACAACTCACATCTGTATAAATACATATAATTGATTGTTTAGTGACGATACATGACATAAATGTTTTTTTTGTTGTTTTCTTTTTATTTTATACCCATGGTATTGACAAAATTATACGATAACATTTCCGACAGCAGAGAGTATGATGCTCTATTGAATTTGTTCCTTTACTTCCAATTCATTTAGATGTATGTCAAGACTTTGATGGATATTGAAATGCGACCAGCTTGATTAATGTTTACCGTGCGGGAAACAAAATGCTGAAATGCATTTCATGTGGCGATCTATGTTCTGCATTCAAATTCCGTTGAAGTGTATTCACAACAGCTTTCCAGCAATATTTTTCTTATGACGTAGAAACTACTTGAACTATACTGTTAAACATAAACTGCCCTTCTGGTATGTCTCCTACATCATCGTAAATATTGTCAATGTTTGTGATAATTAAATAAATTCGTCAGCGCAGCTGCTCGGCCTCCTAAACATATCGTTGAATCTCTCATCATAACATCATTAAGATACAGGAAAGGTAATATAATAATGTAATTCTAGATACTATATTATGAAGACAGACGAGAAGTTGAAATGTCATAAGTCATAGGTGAATCGAGTCAGAGACGACCTGAAAATATAGAACAAACTCACTGGTATGCAGTTTATACTTCAGGACAAATCGCATTTAATCACATCTAATCTAAGCTACATGTTTAAAAGTTATGTAAACATGACTGTAATAAATTTTTTTACTACTTCCTTCATGTTCGGAATAATTCTACATATACCACGCTAAAAGTTAATTGGAGGTATGAGTAAGAGTAATCTACATGTAAATATTTGAAAATTAAAAGCAACTGACGCATCAAAAATTCAAATTATCAGAATTTGTTTTCCACCACGAGAGATGCCTCTAATTATTCCATTTATTTACTATAATTAATGAGAGGAAATCACACTGTGCAAAACAGTAAACTGATAGTAAATAAAACAATAATTTTCTATAGAGATGCCCAAAAGGTCGTTACAGCGTCGAATAATTGATTTATGATATTTAGTTGCGTTGACTTTGCATTTTATCAATCCAGATTCGATGAAATAATCCTACGGTATGACGGTTAGAATCGATGATATGGAGGCGGCGGAAGGACTGTGGAACCGTTAGAGCACCGGGAGAAATTTCTTACGAAATTTGTTCCAGCAATTTTCATCGTTGTACTATGAATCTTTCCTAGACCGATAACTATTTTGCGTATTTGTTCAAAATTTAAACATTTTCAGCACGCCCGCATCGGCACTTGTACGAAGTTAAATTGGAACTCGACTTACCTGTGGTAAACGACGTAGGTACGGAAAGAAGAGATTTGCTGATGGTAGGGATTTGCTGAGCACGCTAAAAATAACCTTGTCCACTCTTGTATTTTATTTACTGGACACGAATTTATTTTGCAAAAAATGTAATCTTTGACCAGAGCAATTAGAGTTTCTGTTTTCTCTCATGTAACGTGAATGCAAATATATAATTAATTGTTCATATAAAAGTATTGCTTCCATATCCAGAAGATACTAAATATGGGAATTCACAATGTTTTACTGCTGATTATAGGTGTTTTGAAATTATGTAGGATAATATAACACAATATGATTTATAGTTGCATTTACATAACTTTAATACTGATACACACTCTGTGCGTTTTTAATGGTGCAAAAGTCAATATTTTTATATACTACTCTTAAATATATTATTTTTGCTCCTTACTAGCATACTGTACTTTTAGATTTAGTTCGCAATGTATAATTTTACTAAAATAGCCGGCGCTGGCTTTAACATGATTCCCACACATTATATGACCTTCAATTACATTTAGCATATTATATTGTAGTGCAATCTGATACTAAATCATAACTCATGTCTATGGCATATATTGATGTGAACTCCTGTTTTTATTATATCTTCTTTACTTATTGTTTCTTTCAAATCAAGTTTACATCTCATAAACCCCATGACGAGCCTCCTCACTTTTATCCGAAGCCATGGTGTCCTATATTTTGTATACGATGTCGTTGAATTCGAGAAATTCAGCAAATTATATATTTCGTGATACTTAAACGAAAATCCAAAAGTACAGCATTCCAAAATTGGAGTTATAGTCTGTAAATCAATTTACTTACAATGTTACTAAAAGAGAATTCAAATTGCATCTGTATTCTCTTGAAGCAGGAAAGTGCTTCTCTTGAAACTAGAGCAGTATCTGCTATTTAAAATGTGTAACGATGCGCGGAATTTATTATTAACATCTAGAATTAACAATAATAAAATGTATGATTTAATTAAACATAATTGGTAGAAAACAGTTTGATTAATAGACGAATATTTGATGAAAATTCAACAGAAGAGTCACACAAGTATATAAATATATTTCAGATTTGAGATTAAAATAAAAGCAAATATCATAGAAAATGATATTTTTGTGGTTTCTAATGTAATTAATTTAATGTGAAACGGGAAAGAAACAATTACGGCTTATTCTTGGTTTTCCAACACAAAAGGGAGAAAACAAAATGCAAATCTACATGGCTTTCTCCATAATTCAGTAGCTAAGTAGATAAATCTATGTGTTCTTTCATTTAGTTTAACTCATGCAGAAGGGCATACGTTGATATATACAAGAAAACTTCTCATGGATAGAGGATAAACTGTGAAACTGTGAAAATACTAAGCATTTGTCTTTATATAGTGACTATTTGGAGGCGAGAGTGAGTTTAGTCAGATAAAGATGAATGTAAAACAAACGTAAATAAGCAAGGTAGATGAAGCAATGCAATAAATGGAATACAAGGGAGAAATAAACAGCTAGGTGGTAAATAAATTGGTGAAAAAAGTCGCTATTACAGTAGATGTTTTGCATTCTTTTGAGATGTATATAATTTACTCAGCTGTCGAAACCACGAAAGAGGATACAACAATTTAATATGCTAGGCTTTTAAATCTATGATGGTTAAAAGTGTTGGAAATTATTTATTGGTACACGATAGAGAATTTGCAAAATTCTACGTATGAATGTAATTTTAAAGGGACATATTTTCATTATAGAAGTTCAACAGTGAGGTAAGCTTGGCGCTTAAGATTATCTGTATTCTACGGCGAACACATTTTTATACACTGTACATTTGTAGACCTGATAACACTACGGTAACGAATTTAACTTTAGATGAGCTATTAACGTTCTTTCCCGACTAAATATGTTCCATTTTCTATTTTAAAGGAATGTGGAAACTGATTCTGAGTTCTTAAACAACCTCATATTAATATGAGTATGACCATGGGATGTGTCATCTTTAGAGAATACAACAGAACAATATCATTTTTCCCAAATTCTTACAATTTCAGTAGAGAAAATTGGTAACTACTACAGCGCAATTTTGTTTAGATTCTCTCAAATCTTGCATAGGTATTGAAGGCATGACATTCCTGAAACTGAATTTCTAATTCTCGGAACTCACTTTTGTATAACATACTTAAAGTTACCTTAATTTATGTGAATCAATTTAAGCTATGTCCTCACGAAGAAAAGTGTGTTTTAACAAGAAGAGAAAGCACGGTGTAGAAGCATTGCTTCTAAGCCCTACCTCGAAACAATTGATTGGGTTTAATCAGGACCTAAGTTGTTGGCCGTTTTGGAAAAGAGCATGGTAGCATGTTCTGCTGCGTTAAGATTGTTACTCAATTAATAAAATTTTGAAGAGGGTTTTCACAAGATGATGAAGATTAATATTTGCAATAAGAAAAGTGAAGTATGAATATGCAGGTTTACATGCATGTATGTAAGAACATGATGTTCTGTATGTGTGTAGGTGCGTGCGCTGTCTATTGATTAATGCATGGGCAATTGCACAATAGTTGTTCATAATTTGGAATGTAAGCAATGCATTTGCATAATCATATACTTGAGTACAAAAATCAGAAATATGCTAATAGCATAGGCTTATTTTATCCGTGGAGAATAAACATTTCAGAGTTCATGTTTTTTTTACCCAGGGATAGACATACCATCTGTCTTCCATCATTTCCGTTTATATAAAAGTATATAATAACAAATCTTGTAGATGTATATACGGTTATGAATATATATATATATATATATATATATATATTATATATATATATATATATATATATATAATATATGTATATATATATTATATATATATATATATATATATATATATAATAATAATAATAATAAATATTGGGAATAAATCCAAATTACAGGGAAAAATCAGATTTAGGATTGAATCCAATTTTATAGTAAAATATTATATAATATTAATTAGAGACAAAAAAACACTATTTGCAAATCAAACAAAGAAAGACTTAATCCAATACATAAAAACATTTAATATAAATTAAATAAAATTAAATTCACCACTACAATTGTTTCGTGTCTCTTCAAAGGACATTCATCAGGTGGATTTCAGATCTAAAAATAATCAATATTTTAAAGATATAAATTAAAATGACTAAAACTATAAATAATATAAATTATCAATGAAAATATATATATATATAATCTATATATAATCTATATATAATCAAGAACTAAAATAACCTCTATAAACAATTGAATATAAAGAAACCTAGTATTAAAGTTCTCATATTTAAAGATGAAGAATCTAATTTCAAAAAACAAAAAACAAAAAATGAAAATAAAATATATATACACACATGCTCATACACATATATCTAAGTATATATAAACATATCTAAATACATACACTAACTCACACACCCATATATATATATCTATACATACACATAAACATCTAGGCAACGATAAATTAATAAAGTAGCCAAATACTTCTACACATTACTTATTCATACTCCCACACACACACACATACAACCCTCATTCATAAACACACTCTCTCTGCATGACAACCACACATCCAGCAGCCGCATATACTCAACCACAACAACATGAACATTTCATTCTTATCAAGAAACTACCAAATACCATATACCACATATATACAACAACCATACATAAATACTTAAAACACACAGACACACATATTCCAAATACCACATGCATGCAACAAACATACACAAATACGCAAACAAAACACACACACACACATTCACACATACATAAACACTCAAAAGAAAACAACATTTCTACACATAAACAATGCACACCCACACACACTCACACACAATCACTCACATACAACCGCACTTCTACCGCCACTCCAACACAGAGGAGTAACAAATTCAGCAGATACATACACTCAGCCACATACATACAGTAACATTCCCTACTCAGCAATATACTATTAAAAACCCCAACACCAATCTAAAACAAATTTATGAATGTGAATAATAACTTATATAGAATTATTCTATTATTAAACATAAGCCATTTAAAAACGAACCTATCTATTTATCAAAATATGTCTAAATTATTTAATAATTAATAACAAAGAAAAGTACGATAAATAGAACACTACATAAACAACAAGATTAACATAAGGAGAAAAAAATACATACCTTCTATTCAATTTTAAGTTATGAAGTGAATTTAACAGTCTAACTGTTACAGCGTTTACAAAATTACGTTACCATAGAAATAGAACATATTTTTAATAAATTCTTTGCGCGTGATGAACGAACGTTATTTTAAAGATTATGAATGGAATAGAATGAAATAATATGTTAATCAACGTAAATATACTGAATTTACTACAAAATTCTTTAATAAAACAATCATGATAAACGAAACCCATACTTACATATATAATGATAAAACCTCCCTTTACCATACACAATAACAAACCTATATAGCAATCCCCCTAATCTATACATTCACACACAAATACACACACATATAACACACACCCACAAACAATATATATACCCACTCACACGTACATATACATACGTACAATACTCGATATATACACCAATATATTCACACACCCACACCATACAGATAAATAATATAAATATATATACATATATATATATATATATATATATATATATATATATATATATATATATACACTCACACATATCATCAAATACACATATAATATAAAAATACACACATTCACAAATAAATAAATAAATAAATATTTATTATATGTATATATGAGTGTGTACACGCAAACGGGTGCAATCTCACGCACATTCAAACATACATGTATACAAGTGCATACACAAGCACACGCATGTACATAGCACTCATGCACTCCCACGTCTACACATGCACTTGTACACGCGCACACATGCACACACACCCATGCACATGCATATTCACGGACACCCTCCTAAACATCTAAATATACGTACATATGGCTACAAACAATACCCAAATAAAAATAAAACTACCATGATCAACATACCAAGTATAATACATGGGGACTGAATTTACTAAAAATTCTTTAATAAAACATATATATATATATATATATATGTATATATTATATAAAAGGGCTTAGTAAAATAAATTACTTTGCCGCATACTGAACTCATTAGAAATAGCAGCTAAAAAACTTTTTTAAAGCTATTTCTAATACTTAAAGAAAATCTCTCTCATATATAGTGTTTGCTTAATTCAACTCACAAAAGTTTGGGGGTAAGGACATCGAAAAATCAAATGCTAAGGTTATTTGAGAACGTACGTTTCAAGATTAGTCAAAACAACACTTCTATCATCAGCTCAGAAATTCCTTGGTTTGGATTTGGAAACACTGAAAATAAGAACATACCCTTTCGAAGATCTGCTCGTAAAACTCAGTGCCAACAAATTCAAATAAGCAAGCGAATAATCTCTGTTCTCCCCTTTCCACCAGCGTGGGTTAAAATCATCAAACACTATGCTTATTTCGGTAAAATCCGAAGCATTAATCAGAGGAGAGATTAATTATAATTTCAACAATTGAGGGCAAAATTAATTAATTATTAATCAATTTCACCAAGTGTTCAGTATGCAAAGGGACCATTCAATGCGAATTCAAATTATTACATTATATAAAAGGGCTTAGTAAAATAAATTACTTTGCCGCATACTGAACTCATTAGAAATAGCAGCTAAAAAACTTTTTTAAAGCTATTTCTAATACTTAAAGAAAATCTCTCTCATATATAGTGTTTGCTTAATTCAACTCACAAAAGTTTATGGGTAAGGACATCGAAAAATCAAATGCTAAGGTTATTTGAGAACGTACGTTTCAAGATTAGTCAAAACAACACGTCTATCATCAGCTCAGAAATTCCTTGGTTTGGATTTGGAAACACTGAAAATAAGAACATACCCTTTCGAAGATCTGCTCGTAACTAACAGTGCCAACAAATTCAAATAAGCAAGCGAAGAATCTCTGTTCTCCCCTTTCCACCAGCGTGGGTTAAAATCATCAAACACTATGCTTATTTCGGTAAAATCCGAAGCATTAATCAGAGGGAGATTAATTATAATTTCAACAATTGAGGGCAAAATTAATTAATTATTAATCAATTTCACCAAGTGTTCAGTATGCAAAGGGACCATTCAAGGCGAATTCAAATTATTACATTATATAAAAGGGCTTAGTAAAATAAATTACTTTGCCGCATACTGAACTCATTAGAAATAGCAGCTAAAAAACTTTAAGTATTAGAAATAGCTTTAAAAAAGTTTTTTAGCTGCTATTTCTAATGAGTTCAGTATGCGGCAAAGTAATTTATTTTACTAAGCCCTTTTATAATGTAATAATTTGAATTCGCCTTGAATGGTCCCTTTGCATACTGAACACTTGGTGAAATTGATTAATAATTAATTAATTTTGCCCTCAATTGTTGAAATTATATATATATATATATATATATATATATATATATATATATATATATATATATATATATATATATATATATAGTGATCCAACAACAAAACACAAAATAACACAACAATGCGTGGACGTGGAACAAATATAGTATTATTGGACGCTCAGGAAAGAAGGGAAGAAGGAGGGTTTAACGTTTCGAGCGGAGCTCTTCGTCGGAAACATAGGAGAGGGAAAGATCCAGAGAAGTGAAGACAGAGGAAAAACATCACCAACGGTACACACGAGGTCACATTATATATATATATATATTTCATTTATATTATTATATGAATGAACGCCACGCATCCATTTCCGAGTAAGTTAATTTTAATAATTTTGTTGTGACTCATCTCTGTACTGTTCTTTCTCTCTCTCTTTCTCTCACCCGTTCCGTTTTCTCTCTCTCTTACTTTCTCTAATGGTTTTTTCTCCACTTCTCTCCCTTTTGTTATTTTCCCATACATCCTTTCTCAAATTCTTTTTTCGCCCCTTTACCGTTTTCTGTCTGTCTCTCTCCCTCATCCAACTTTATTCTCTTGTTACACACACGTGACCATCGTTCACCTTTTTTCCCACAGGTGTTTATCTTTATTTACTTCCGGTCTGTTGCACAGACGAGACGTATCTTTATCTGTCTACTCTCCTGTCATAGCATGTTCCTCAGCGTTTGCCACCATACCTCGTCTCGCTTAGCAGCCCTTACTGTTTGTTTCACTGTCCTCTTTTTGTAACCAACATTGACTCTCCTCAAAATCCCAAAATTTATTTTGCTTTGCTGGAGCAACTGTTTTCTCGAAGGTACATATTTCGTGAATTGCTCGAAATGCGAAGTAAATAAAGAGCCGAAAACTGATGAAGGGTCGTTCATTATGTTACTTGCTTTATCTTCCATTTGTTTCTCTCCTTGTTCGCAAAAAAAGGTTGCCATCGTATTTCATGTTTTCGTATGTCATGTTGTTCACGCATTGTGACGTCCCGTACGTATATATGCATATATATATATATATATATATGCTAGTATGTACGTATATGTGTGTAGAGTGTATATATGCCTATATATGTATATATATATGTATATGCCTATATATGTATATATATATATATATATATATATATATATATATATATGCTACAACTATTTTTCATGGAAAATTACTTCCCTGTTTCTGGTACTCATGCCTATAGAGAAAATATGAATACTTTCACTAAACTGCCAATATTCCTCCACAGGTCGATACTCTTTGAAACCTGTCTCTACTGCTTTTGTAAAATCCAGTATAGCATATTTTCTTCTCTTCCTTATCGATTGTCACCTTGTGAAACGCAACATTCAGCATGCCATTATTGAAATATGCTACACAACAAAATATGCAGCTTATCAATTGGTTTCTTAATATTCACTATTCACTATTTTTCTGTGTGTTTTTGTGAATTTTATATATGATTTCCCACGATACAAACAATGCCCATTATTTCACTTCAGTGAACATTTATAGATCATCGAGAGTAATTCCCAATAATGAAAACTTTTCTCATAGGCACTAACGATTAGACATTCTCCCTTATAAAGTCGATTTGTTCTATCCCCGCTCATAAAATGGAATGAAAATTCTGCGTCAATAACTCGACAATAAGGAAGACGTTTATACTTTTCTTGAAAATTTCCTGAAGCATTAATCGGGAATTAAGCATGTGACGTTCAAGAATTACTATAATTTACATTACATTGGTGATTGCTAATATCCTGAAACCAAATGCATCTCAGAATCTTTTGAAGAACTTCTTATGTAAAGCGACGTTACACTCAAAAGCAATTACATATAAAAGTACATTTTATTCTATTTGTAACTCTCTTTATCTTAGAACAGTAAGCAAATCATAAGAAAACTTTTGCACAGATGTAGTTCGCTAGGTGTAATATCGGATGCAAAATATAAAGTGTGCATAGAATATATTGATATTATGTTACACTTTTATATATTTATATTATGGTACTCTTTTTGTATATGCAAAAACTTTCAATAAACATGAATACATGGCAAATTCTTACGTTTGAAGTAATATTGAAGTATATGAGTGCGAATTATAGACCTTGCTCGCAAATCAAAATTGATATAGAGGTAAACAGTCGCCGATGATTCCCAAATAAAGTGCATACACGTATATGATGCAGGATATGATATTTATAAAAAGAACATCATATAGTTCTATTAAAATTAGCAAAATAAAATAATGATTAAACTGCATTCTGTAACAAATTCCACTAAAAGGTGTTATGCATTTCTTTTTGAAAAATATACAGAGACAAATTTTCAATGCGTCAATTTGAAAATGAATTTCATCTAATGAATTGAGTTGAAGCTTCTTTAACCATAGATTACTATGTTAAAATCGTGTAATTCCCGAAACAACATTGCCACTAAGATAACAGCGGACAATCGCAAACAGAAACCAGCAGATGCCCGTAGTGACAACTAAAATATAGACGTCAAAATTCCTTTACGTTCTCACGCAGGTGTTTTTTCTCTTTCCAGAAAAGTTGCATGTATAGATTCAATCATATCGATGACTTGATGGTATGGAAGTAAGATAGTGATGGCAAAAGAACTACTTCATTCGTACCTTCAATCATATAATCAGCTAGACCACGAATTGGCTAAGCACATAACTTGGTTACGTGTGTTCGATACTATATATATATATATATGTATATATATATATACAAAACACCTACGTCCAATGGATGGTGCTGAATCATACCTGCTGAATAAAAAGCAATCAGTGTTTGCTTTGCATTCAAAAATAATTAAGCATGCCTATATTTCAATTACATTTTGGGTTTTGCTAAACGAAGTTAAGGCAAAAAAGAACATCTTGAGAAATCAAATAGTCTTTCCTTCCTTCATGCCAAATTTGAAGAAAATATCTATTGTGTATCTAATATTTTTCGTCTCTTAAATATGCTGCATTTTGTGGCGTTATTTCAAGCCGGCGGGCTTTTTTGGCGCAAACTGCACGTGCATGTTTTCGCGTACGCGTGGCCTCGATCACAACAGCTGGTGTACTTGCGCGTACAAATGCACATTTCTACGGTTTTATCGATTGGATTCTCACCTGGAATAGATTTTTGTAATACTTTCAAGACTTATACATACCCTGATCCCGTCGGTATCTACATATCAACTTTGAGCGCAATTGGATGGAGGATGCCCGAGATCCTAGAAGACACACACACAGACAGACTGAACGGATTTTACATAATATGATATAATATATATATATATATATATATATATATATATATATATAGGCGCAGGAGTGGCTGTGTGGTAAGTAGCTTGCTAACAAGCCACATGGTTCCTGGTTCAGTCCCACTGCGTTGATTCTTGGGCGTCTTCTGCTATAGCCCCGGGCCGATCAATGCCTTGTGAGTAGATTTGGTAGACGGAAACTGAAAGAAGCCTGTCGTATATGTATATATATATATATATATATATATATGTGTGTGTGTGTGTGTGTGTGTGTGTTGTGTGTGTGTGTTTGTGTGTCTGTGTTTGTCCCCTAGCATTGCTTGACAACCGATGCTGGTGTGTTTACGTCCCCGTCACTTAGCGGTTCGGCAAAAGAGACCGATGAATAAGTACTGGGCTTACAAAGAATAAGTCCCGGGGTCAATTTGCTCGACGAAAGGCGGTGTTCCAGCATGGCCGCAGTCAAATAACTGAAACAAGTAAAAGAGTAAAAGCGTATATAAATATATATAGATATCATTTACATTATTATTTGATTGAACGATAGGCATCGATTTTCAAGTAAGTTTCTCTTAATCTTTTTCTTTTTCTCTCTCTCGCTGCTCACATGTGCCATCGTCCGTCTTTCTTTTCCTCACGTGATCATATTTATTTTCCTTGAGGACTGTCCTAAGGATTGGACGTATTTCTTCAGCGTTTGCTATTTTTATCTCGGTCTTATCTATCGCCCTCTATGTTTGTTTCCGTTCCATTTAATTCTATGCCCCCACTGTCCTGATTTTACCCCCAAATTTGACCCTCCCATAAATCCAAAATTATATTTTGGCACATACGGGCGCAACTCTGTTCAAAGCCTCATTTTGTCGTTCACTCCTCGAAATGAGGAGTAGACAGACAGCTAACAATTGATGATGGGTCATTCTTTGTGTTACTTGACCTGTTTTCCATTTGTTTCTCTCGTTGTTTGCGTATTGAACAAATTTCTGTTCGTAATATATTTTGTTTATTGTTGGTGACGTCCTATACCCATTTATACATATGTATATGTATCTCTGTCTCTCTCTGTCTCTCTCTGTCTCTCTCTTTCTCTCTCACACACTATATATATATTATTTATATTATTATTTGAGTGAACACCACGTATCCATTTCCAAGTAAGTTTATCGTAATCTTTTCGATTAGAGTCTACTCTATACTGTTCTCTGCCCACATCTTTTTCATTAATTCCCGTGTTTTCGCCTTCACTGTTTTCTGTGTGTCTCTGTCTCCACTTTCTCTTTTTTCTTTCTCGTTGCTCACACACGACCATCGTCCTTGTTTCTTTTCCTTACATTATCATTTTTCTTTACCTTCTCAAATTCCCAAGGACTGAACGTATTCTATCTCTCTCTTCTATCTTTTCTCTTTTCCAAGAAAATATTTCTCCAGTGTTCACTATTTTACACTCATTTTTTTTCTAACGACCCTCCACGTTTGTGTCCGTTTTTTTTCTTTGTATGTCTCCATTGTCCTGTTTATTTCCCAATTTTGACCCTCCATATATCTAAAATTTTATTTTGATACCTATAGGCGCAACCCTCTTCGAAGAATCGCATTGTCGTTCACTGCTCGATATGAGGAGTAGATAGACAGCCGACAACTGATGAAGGATCGTTCTTTGTGTTACTTGTCCTGTTTTCCATTTGTTTCTCTCGTCGATTGCCTAATGCACTCATTTTCTTTCGTATTCCAAGTTGTTTACTGTTAGTCACGTCCTGTATATATATATATATATATATATATATATTATATATATATATATATATATATATATATATATATATATATATATATATACATATATATATATATATATATATATGAGTGTTTGATTGAACATCATGCATCCATTTCCAAGTAAGTTTATCTTAATCATTTTGATGCGACTCTACACTTTACTGTCTTCTCCCCCCTAACCTTTTCTCTAATTCTCTTCTTCTCCCTTCACTGTTTTCTAACTGTCTCTCTCTCCGGTTTCTTTCCTTTCTTCTCTGTCTCGTTGCCCACACGTAACCATCATCTATGTTTCTTTTCCTAAAGGGATCATCTTTGTTTTCCTTCAGGACTGTTCTGAGGATCTGGCCTTATTCTATCTCTTTCTCTCTCTCTTCTATCTGTTCGCTTTTCAAAAAAATATTTCTGCAGCGTTTGCTATTTTACACTATCATTGTCATTCAATGCTAGAAATGAGGATTAGATAGACAGCAGACAACTAATGAATGGTCGTTCTTTGTGTTACTTGTCCAGTTTTCCATTTGTTTCTCTCGTTTTTTGCGCACTGAACACTGAAATCATTTGTTTTCGTATTTCATGTTGTTAAATACAAAAACAAATGTGTATGTGTGAGTCTCTGTGTGTATGCGGGTATGTATCCGACCAATCAATATTGAAGGTCAGCTAATAAAATTTGCATGTGCAGTCAAAAACGAAGAACAGGTCAGAGATCTGCCAGTACCAAAACAGCCATACAGTACCACTCATAGCAGTACAACAAACACCTTCTGGCAGCAAACATGAATATACCAACAGCCTCAAAATCAAACCACGACGGAGGGATGAATGGCCCAGAAAGAGTAACTTTGTGTTAGACTTGATGTTTGTCCAAATTTTGGGAAACGTTGCTTGACAACCGATGTTTAACTCAACTTACACCGTGTTCTGCGCTAGAGTATGACAATTACTTAACCTAAAATATCTATTTTGCAAGGATATAGGAGTGGCTGTGTGGTACGTAGCTTGCTAACCAACCTCATGGTTCTGGGTTTAGTCCCACTGCGTGGCATCTAGGGCAAGTGTCTTCTGTTATAGCCCCAGGCCGACCAATGCCCTGTGATTGGATTTGGTAGACGGAAACTGAAAAAAGCCTGTCGTATATATGTATATATATATATATATATATATATATATAGATATGTGTGTGTGTGTTTGTCCCCCTAGCATTGCTTGACAACCGATGCTGGTGTGTTTACGTCCCCGTCACTTAGCGGTTCGGCAAAAGAGACCGATAGAATAAGTACTGGGCTTACAAAGAATAAGTCCCGGGGTCGATTTGCTCGACTAAAGGCGGTGCTCCAACATGGCTGCAGTCAAATGACTGAAACAAGTAAAAGAATAAAAGAGTAAAAGAGTTATGGCTCCAATAAATAACGTTGTTCCAAATTCTTGGGTTTCTTGTATAACTGAACACATTAATCGGAACACCTGTCCTCAAAAAGAACTGAACCTTGCAAAAGAGAAAAAAAGGATAAAAAAAAGATTCACTCGAACGAGCAACCAACATGTAACCAAGATATTGTTGGAATTGCGGAATAAATTTTCAATCTCGTGAAACTACTAGAAAATAGTAATCTTGTATTACATAGAAGGCATGAAATATCTTAAGACACAAGGGAAGCAAAACTATAGATAATGCGGTTTGGCATGTAGCGGG
This sequence comes from Octopus sinensis, assembly GCF_006345805.1. Taxonomy (NCBI): domain Eukaryota; kingdom Metazoa; phylum Mollusca; class Cephalopoda; order Octopoda; family Octopodidae; genus Octopus; species Octopus sinensis. The sequence goes on along the minus strand of NC_042999.1, from coordinate 32,364,282 downwards.
ATATAATTTTAATGATTGAGAAAGTGTAAGCTATCCACCGTAGTCTATGTTTTGTCTATATGGACTCGGGGCAGATCGGTTAGCTGGATCATTACGTCACAAACACATACCTATATGTTGGTGCTATAATGCTTACTTTGATCTATTCCTGTTATCGGGTGCAACGTTGCCCCTGGTTATCTTTACAGTGTAATAAGATTGATGAGTATCAGATTGCAATTATTGATATATCATTAAATGATATCTAAATAATCTTAGCATGATATTAAGAAGACTAAAATCGCTGTAAATGCAGTAACAATTTGCCGGAGTAAAAGTCAAGCATTTGTAAGGGGAAAATAATCGACTTATTCAAAATTGCCGAAACAAATCAGAAATCAAACGACCCAGACAAACTAAAAGCGGGAATTGGACCCTGCACATCACTCCAAATGTAGTGAAAACCACAACAAATATATGACTAAGTAACTGCTAATAGATTTCGGACGCTTTTCGGTACAAGCAATACAAATATTGGCAAACGTTTTACCCGACATGAAAAGTATACCATTCAAGTTAAGAACAGTGGTATATCACGAAACCCACAGAGGAAATAAGTTGAATGTAATACAGATAGAACACATATCCTGAAAGTTAAATTGCATAATGATAATATAATATACAAAACCAGAAGCCAAGAAGCAAAACAAACCAGCAAAATACGGCAGTGCCTTCCCTTATATGTCTGAATATGTGTCTTGTGCAATGAAGCTACCAATATCATGCCTCGTTGAAATCAGTAACTGCCATCCACTTTAAAGTGTTTTAGTTTTTGAAATCGCAACATACGTGTGAACTGAATAGCTATTTCACAAACCTTACCCGAACAGCCGTCCCATCTTTCATATCCCAAATGTATTAACGAATTGCTGATTCGTAATTAAACGTATTCAGTCACCTCAGTCAATTTCTGGTCGCATAATTCTCACTAAACCATGGTTTTCATCTTCCTCACCGCAACCATAATAGTAGCAATCAGCATTTAATTCTAGATCATCTAAGATATATATAATGCTGTTGATTCATTCGGCTACATGTAAGTGAGGCATCTATGTGTTAAAGTAGTTCAGTCCAGCGACATTCTATTCGTTGGGCACACCTATACTATCAGAGTTCCTATTCGAGACTTCCTTGCCTACTCTCATAATTTTATGACCGTCGCTTTCGAACCTCAATTTATTTGTCTTTTTTCCGTTCACTTGTTGTTGTGCGTCCATGATACGATGAAGCTATCATATATGTATGACTGCTTGTATGTATGAATGATGCATAAATCTTTACGTGTACATATTTATGTGAAACAAGGAAACGTTTATAGGAAATATTCGAACCCAATGATTTGCATTTAAATTTTAATCGTCGCAATTATATTAATTCACAGAAGACAGAAGAATAAATATACACATATCTGAGTGATATCATTTCTGAACAGCTTCATGAAGTTATATAGGTAAACATTGGTACTTATAGATGAACTCGCCACTTTAATACAATTTACATGTTATTCTGAAGTGATTTATAGCAATACAATATAACGAGAAGGTAAACATGTCTGCGTTTTAATCATTTTATTCCTAAAAGAATGCATAAATAAAGACTGTAATATACTCAAACTCTACCACATTTAGAAGCATTTATTTTATTAATGTCAGTTTACTGTTTGTTATATGTGGCAGCGAGTTGTAAAGTTTTCAAGTAGTGGTGGTCTATAAAACACAGAAACAGACCAATAAACCAATGTCTGTATTGGCGGCATGGTGCCAGATACTAAACTGTCTGTGTGAGAATTACTAATACATCAATATAATATCTCGGTTCAAAGGTCATAACAAGAAATTGAAGTTGAATAAAACATCAATTCTACTTTAGAATTGATGCATCAAATATTTAGACGCCTTTAATACAATTAATGGTTTCTTTTGACTAATCTATAAAGTCAGGTTTTAAGGGGTATATATTAGTATAGATCGAATCTACTACTACGATATCGAATCATATTATTATTAAACTTTCTAAGCGACATCAGTACTATTGTTAATGATAAAATGTTGGATGTTTATTGAAAGCACATTTCGAATTCGCAAGTTCTGTTTGCTTATTCTAACCAGCTTTTACTTGAATAATATTGATGGGCCAACAAAGTATATACCATGAGATATTTTGAACTCACTTTCGCACCTAATTAATTGTTACACGAGAAACAACAAATTATAGAAATGACTACAAGATTAAAACAATGAGACGATCTAGGGTGGGACGCTGTTGGGAATCTCAGTGAAAAAACGCTTAATACTTTAAAATAAAAACACCTACCTTTAATAACATGAATACTTTCTCTACTACTGTGTTTTATTACATGTTTTACCGTGAATGGTCTCTTATCCCCGAGTTTAATCATATATATATATATATATATATATATATATATATATATATATATATATATATATATATATATATATGTGTGTGTGTGTGTGTGTGTGTGTGTCTGCGCGTGTGTGTGTGTGTGTATTAGTGTGTTTGTGTGTGTGTGTGTGTGGATGGATGAGAAAAGGAGTACGCTTACAGTTCAGAATTCATGACGAAGGTAAGTAAATGCATAACTATATACTTTCAAAACAAAATAAGTTAATGCTTATTAGAATAAGTTAAAAACTGAGCATACCCCAAAATTTAGGATGTTCTGTTTTATTAACTAGGAAAAAAAGCATTCCTTGTATAAGTATATATATTCAGAAGGATCTCCATACGTATATATATACATGCACACATACACACACACACACACACACACACACACACACACACACACACACACACACATATATATATATTCTATATATGAGTGTGTGTGCGTGCGTCTGTGAGTGTGTGTGTGTGTGTGTGTGTGTTGTGTGTGTGTGTGTTGTGTGTGTGTGTGTGCTATGTCAACAAAATATATAGCGAACTCTTTTTCTAAAGAAATTTAATTTCGACCAGAGATGAAATTCTTTGTACATATAAGATCATCGATAGACAAAAGCAAGATAAAGAGGAAAAACGCATACACACACAGACAAAGATATTAGCGCGCGCGTACACACACACACGCACCCATACCTATACGTATACATTTATGCCTTTGCTATTACTGGATAGACAAATGAATTCTCATCGCATGTCATTAAGTGGAGTTTAGCTTGGAAAGGGATTACCCCTATTCGAAAATATTTCGAACACACACACACACATACACACATACACGCACACACACACAAATACACGCACTCATAGACGCACAGAAATATATGGCTCAATGATTAGTGGTGAAGGCGCATGGCTTAGTGATTAAAGCATCGGTTTAGCAATCATGAGGTAGTCAGTTCAACTCCCGGGCCGGGCTGTGTTTTGTGTTGTTGAGCAAGACGTTTTATTTCATGTTGGTCCAGTTCATTCAGCTGATGATGTCGCGGGCGTAGAGAGAAAAGGCTTGTATGCATGGGCGACTGCTGGCCTTCTATAAGCAACATTGCCCAGCCTGTGCTTTGGAGGAGAACTTTCTAGGTACAATCCTATGATCATAAATATCCGAAGGGGGTCTTTACCCTTTACTATATATATAATGACACTACCGCGTTCCTCAATTGAGAATTTTATCTTTATAGCCAAACAATTGTTCAAATAATATTACTGAAATATACCAAAATAAACGAAGCCATTAGAAAGTCACAGACATCAACAAGCATAAACTTGACATACCCTGTCCTATTTTTAAATCATTCAACAAAGCGGAAGAAAGTGAATCCCTTAGTAATGTAAATACTATTTACTACAAGGATGAACGTGCATAATAGAAATCACTAGCACTGAATTAGATTACGATGTGAAACTGCTTAGCAAGTCTTCAAGGATTGATGCAAGTTTTAGGAATTTAGAAAATATACGTTGCATATAAATATCACCACATATTCCAATCTACCTCAACTAAATTAAAACTCTTCCTACATAAACACCGAAAAGAGTGCAAATCCGGTATAATTGATGTTACAATGGATCTCTTGAGTGAAAATTGCAATTGTATCTTTCTGAAATAGAATTCAGGTTGTATATACATGCATATCTATCTACCTATCTAGCTAGCTTGCTATTCATCCATCTATAGATAGGTAGATAGCTAGATATATGTATGCGCGTATATATACGTGTGTGAGATTTCTAGTAGCATATTCATGTTTGTATGTATAAGGAAGTTGGTTCGGGAATGGAAATGCACATGGGGCTTTTAATTAATTTCTGAATCAACCGTACCAGTTTGGAAATGTTTCTATTTTTCAATGATAGGGAACTGATAAGTAATTTGTAAATTTAGAAGAAAAGGAACCCATATAAAACATCCTTTTTTTAAACCGATAAACCGTTCCATAGGTTTCATAGCAAAATTACACGATGGAATTCTAGTGTTCAATATATTTTACAACCATAGAATAATATACGAGTTCAATGCATTTGATAAAATGCATAGGAATAATACGGGATAGCAATCTAAATGTTCTATAAGTTTTATATAAATTAATTAAGTTAGAAATACATATGATAAATATTTAAAATTAAATGAAAAAACTTATTTACCAGCTTTGTCGTTTGCTGTGGGTTAGAGTTATTCATTTGCTTCACTTGTTCAAAAATTGTCGTTGCTGTATTTTCAATTTGATATTGCATTATTTATATAGATTTCAAGACATAATTTCAAGTCCAAATTGGACGCTTACTGAAATAGTTCTTTGTTTCTGTCCGTCGGTCGACCATTGTGGTTTCTGGCTAACTGCATGGATAAAATATTCGTTTTATATACGTTCATTTGACTTGTCATTTTCCGACAGTAGTCTAGCGTTTTGTCAGGTTGAGTGTCTGAAGGTGTCATTTGTTTGATAGATTGATTTGTTTCTGTTTCACTGTTAGCTATCTTTCTGTTCGTCTGATTCAAAGAGGACATTGTTTGTTTTCTTTCTTGACTTCTCATCACCTGGAATATGTTTCGCTCTTTCCTTCACGGGGTTAATTCTCGGGTGGCGTCAGCACACAAAGAAATTATGATTAAACCTTCGTTTGAAGTCTGGATTTCGCATCTCGGTGGAAGTCTAATGTATCAATTTTCTGGTCGCTTTTAGTATTTTATGTGGCTAACAGCTTTTTTTAGCTGTGTTTTGTGTATATTTGATGTTATAAAGTTTACGTTTATAATTCGTCAAAGAAAACACACAGTAGTGTGCGGTAAAAAACCTGCTTCCCAACTACATAGCCAAATCTCAATTTGGGCATTTGTCTTAAAACATCCCAAATCTTTTGAGTGGATTTAGGACAAAGAAACTGATCGAATTATGTAACGCACACACACACACACACACACGGAGTGATTGGCCAAAAAGTCACCCGACATTAAATCAAGATTCCATAAATACTTAATAGTCAATTTTACTTGCTCATTCCAATTATGAATGTTTAATAATCGAATACTGTGTGTTAAAATCACCGTTTTTTTCAACATGTGTCTGCTTATTAGCGAAGTCTCATTCAATTGTTAAACATATATGCGTAGGAGTGGTTGTCTGGTAATAGGCGCAGGAGTGGCTTGCTAACGAAACACATGGTTCCGGGTTCAGTTCCACTGCGTGGAAACTTGGGCAAGTTTTTTCTACTATAGCCTTAAGTCGATGTGTGTGTGTGTGTGTGCGCGCCCGTGTGTAGGTGTGTTTCTATGTTTGTATGTCTGTGTTTGATCCCCAACATCGTTTGACAACAGTGGTAACTTAGTGGTTTGACAAAAGAGAGCGATAGAATGAGTACTAGGTTTACAAAGAATAAGTCATGCATCAATTTGCTCGACTAAAGGCGGTGCTCCATTATGACCACATCAAATGACTGGAACAAGTAAAAGAGTATATATGAATCTTGGAATTAAATGATTTTGATTTACCGTCAGGTGACTTTTGACCAACGATGTATATATAGATATGTGTGTGTGTGTGTCACTTTAATTACATGTTAATAAACCGGCTGGCTTTCAGCGGCACCACTGCCTGATTGGGCTTTGTGATTATATGTATATGACTAGCAGAACAATTACTGCTGTTTCCATCAGTCAAGTATCCACCATAGACAAGACTAAGAAAAAGCCGTAATCACGCGACATGCTAGTCTTGGCAGCAGCAATGGCGATGACTGCCTCCCGCTAGCGAGATAAACAGGAGTGCTTATATGCACCAAAAAACCCACATGATGGATTCTTTCAGGGGAAATGTCACATTATAGTGTCCTCTAAAACATCGGTCAATTTTAAGTGGTAATACATTTTAACTTTTGCTATAAAACTACTTCTGTCGATCTTATTATATTTGTGTCTGCGTCTCAAAGTGTTTAGAAGTCCATTAATTCTACTAAAGAATCTTCAAAGGCAGTTCCGCAGCATGGTGCCAGCTTAATGGATGAAACAAGTTATTTAGCTTACATAAACAGACTTAGATTTAAGTGTCCAGTATGCATAAATATAAAGGGAAGAGTTCCTATTTAGCTTCTTGGTTAATTTTAAAAAGATCCACGTCTATACAACCAGCTACTCTTCTGGCACTGGGATCATCTCGGAACTGTTTTCAGCAGACCGTCAGTCTGTGCTTCAGATTAAATTCTGGTAGTTCTTTGTAGCCTTCATTATATCCATTGCATTTGATAATAATAATAATAAAAAATCTTGATGGATGCGTGAAAGTATCCTTAATGCTAAATGATTGTTCTTGTTTTAAATCTATATATAAATCTCTCAATGGCGCTGATGTGAAGTCTCCTAATAGGGCGGCTATACGATTTGAAGTTACGAATTATCTTTTTGTAAAAATATTTAACGTTATGCATTTGTACATAGTCTGGTTGTGCTATACTCAAAAATATTTGCGAAATACGTGTGCAAGTTGTCATCCCTGCTTCGTTCATCGAAATGGGATATTATGGCAAATGATTCTGTATGCTTCTGTATTTTTTCAAGTATGCGTTGATATATAAAATGAAGAATCTAGTGTATCATGGCATATCTTACTTTATGTAACTTTTTAAATGTTTGTCTTTTTTGTATGTTCTTTTCTTCTATTCTTCTATTGATTAAAGTTACTCGGTGTTATCTTTCAAGTAATGTACATTTAAGTTCTTCAAAAGGTTTCTCCTAGCCTTCGATATTGTATACACTTGTAAAGATTCTTCTTCCAAGGTATATTTAGTTTCCTATGTTGTGGTTGACAGGAAGAAAATGGAAGATAATTTTAGAGCATCTTGATTTTCAGAAAATTTTAGTTCCAAAGTTTCTGATGAAGGTCATCAACAAAGGCACATGTTTATGACTCTATACCATTGTAAATTGGATGCAGTGGTTTAAATTATTAGTTAGACTTCTAAACTCATAGTTCGATGCTGATGATATATCCAGATGTAAAACTCTGGACCACGTAGCGTTTTCTGTTGCCAAATGAGTATGTATGGAAGTAATTGTAGCACTTTAATCAGAAGTATTCCTTAAGTTGAACTTTTGTATAAGCGATGACAAGATTAGCACAGGTGGGTTCTACTTTCTTGCCTACTGCAGGACAAGATATTTGTGTGAAATAAAAGAGAAAGAAGAAAGACTGTAGGAGAGATTTTAGGAGTCTCCTTCCTTGTAAAGTTTCAATAATATAGATTTTCTAATTGCGTTTATAGAAGGGTTTTGGCAAATTTTCCTGACAGTAATAATATGGCAATTGTATCCATATTGAAATGTGTTTAACAATTTACTACATCGATAAGAATATAGATTGTCAGTTTTGGTTTAAATCAGGGGATGAATAAGAAAGTACACGTCGCTTTCTTTCTGACAGTTGGTATATGCTTTGGAATTCGTTTTAAGTTGCTTACGTGAGGTGCGTATTGCAAGTGTTCATATGCGGAGCTTATAGGGTTGGCTATATGATAATGTACATAGAGTTTCATCTTCTCAGCCCTTCACGCATGTTTGGTTACATATATGTGTGTGTCTGTGCTTCGTCTCTCTCTCTCTCTCTCTCTCTCTCTCTCTCACACACACACACAGATGCGGGCGCGCACACACGCATTCTTATATCCTTTTACTTGTTTCAGTCAACTGACTGCGGGCATGCTGCAGGACAGCCTTTAGTCGAAAGAACGACCCAAGAAGTTATTATTTGTAAGCCTAGAACTTACTCCATCGGTGTATTTTGCCGAACCGCAAAGTTACTAGAACGTAAATACACCGATATTGGTTGTCAAGTGTTAGTGGGGGAGGGACAAACGCAGGCGCACAATCACATACATGCATAGATATATAATTCACACACACACACACGCACACACATACACACACACACATACACACACACACACACACACACATATATATATATACACGAAGAGCTTATTTCAGCTACCGTCAACCAAATCCACTCCCAAGTCTTTCGTCGCCCCGATGCTATAGAGGAAGCCACGTGCCCTAGGTGTCACGCTGTGGGAGAGAGCCCAAAAATATGTTGTTCGGAAGATATATCTACACGTGTGTGTATACACATATGCATATACATAGACACAGACACGCACACGTACACATACGCTCACATATATATTCAAGTGAATCCGGTCCTTAAACAGTAAAGCACCAAGGTCGAGTCAATGGAAGAGTATCGTGAATGAAACGAAATGAAAGGAAGATATACTACATAGCGAAGTAAAAACGGACTTATATTTTGGTCAGTATGACCGAACTTTTAGTGATCCATTTTTTTAATATTCTTTGCCGATCATTTTTGATATTATTATATTTTTTTGTGAACATTTAATCTTTTAAACATGTTTTCTACTTGGCAAATTCTTTTTAAAATCCCATACCTTTTTTAGCATTAATAAACCAAAAATTATTGAAAGTAGTTTGGTATGTAAATACATTTATTTAAAAGCAAATACAAGTCTTTCTAATTTAGGTGCATTTTCAACAAATTCTGCTATATATGTGTGTGTGTTTATGTGTGTGCGAGCGTGTGTGCCTGATTTGTAAGGAGCAAATGCATTCTAGTGTACAATATACATAAAAGTATACTAAATATTTTAGTGCATGTAACTAATTTCATTTGATCAGAAATTTGCTTCATCAATACAGATCTAAGCTAAGGTATCAACGGCAACAATTTTGAAAGAGTATCTACTCCCTGTTTATAACCTTTTTTCCAAACTCCATTTATATAAAAAAAAATTTTCTGAAGGTCACATGCTCTAACATTTAGCAAGAAATAATATAGTAAAAAAAAAGCCAAATCCCTGCATAGCTGCCTTTTCATATCAGCCTCTATTAGACATTGGCACACTATATATCAGTTCTGAATGAATGTCATGCTCCACATCGTCTTTACGGTAATTAATTCACCGCAAATTAGCAATTAAGTATAAAGTGATAGGTAGTCTTCTATTATTTGATTTATACCTGAAAAAAGCAGCTACATTTTTGTGGCTATTAATGTTTTCAAGAAACTTAATATCATACGAACCATTGACCCCAAAGTTGGGAGATGGACCATCTATAAACTCAGCTGAAATATTTTGCAAAATATGTATTGAAACATAACGATTTGAACATAAATCACTGAAAAACGGCGATAGAAAGCTTGGTATACTCCAAGACATTTATTATGAAAACCATTTAGCATGGATAAAAATAGGAGCGTTGCACTAAGCGGAAAGTCAAATGAAATCCATGCTTTCTGTAGCCATATGGAATTATGTAAATATCGATAAAAGTAACAGTTATGCGCAATCATCAAGCAGTAATAAAATATATAAAAACCACATTCATTTGAAACGAACCAATCGATATTGGCATATTTCAGTAAGCTATTTTCGCACGCCTTTCGATTTCTACATATCTTATATTTACAAGTAAAATCTTTGAAATAACAAATAGTGTATGCAAAGTAAAGCGGCATAGAAACTCAATAAAGCTGAGAAATCTTTATCAAAGAGTGAATATTCCCAACCTACTACATCATTAATGCTAGGTTTTACGATTAGGGAAATACCACATATCAAAACAAGTCGCAACTCTAAAATAAAATGCAAATAACCATAAGGGAAAAAATATTTATGGAATGGTAGTATTCATATAGGATCCATTGATACAGCAGCTGACATATAACAGTGAAAGAGGTGAGTAGATCAGTTAAGAGGTAACACTTCAGAGAATACACGCAACAGATATAGTAAGCAATAAATAGTGGCTTCGTGCAAGATAATGCTATAAAAGTAGTAAAAAGCATAAGTATATGTTTTCTCGCTAATAATGCAAAACCTAGGTTGCACAACTCTTCAAACTGTACAGCAATAGACTAAGTATTTTCACCTCATTTACTCTTCTCACTTTACAATTTAGACTGCATTAAGCACATACATACATACGTACACACACATAAATATATGCACATATAAATACCTACATAAATGTATATATATATATATGTATATATATATATATATATATATATATATATATATATATATATATATATATATGTATATATATATATATATATATATATATATATATATATATATATATATATATATATATATATATATATAGGCGTAGAAGTGGCTGTGTGGTAAGTAGCTTGCTTACCAACCATATGGTTCTGGGTTCAGTACCACTTCGTGGCACCTTGTGCAAGAACTTCTTCTATAGCCTCGGGCCGACCAGAGCCTTGTGAGCGGATTTATATATATGTGTGTGTGTATTTCTCTGTGTGTGCTTGTGTTTGTGTATATGTTTGTGTGTCTGTGTTTGCGCCCCCCCCCAACATCGCTTGACAACTGTATTTATTAAGAACTCATGAACTGAAGCGGAGCGAGGAAATATATATGATGGTGTGTTTACGTCCCGGTAACTTAGCGGTTCGGAAAATAGACCGATAGAATAAGTACTAGGCTTACAAAGAATAAGTCCTGGGATCTGTTCGCTCGACTAAAGGCGGTGCTCAAGCATGGCCACACTCAAATGATTGCAGAGCATGTTTTGCATGTAGAGCATGAAATCAATTGATATTGGGATATGTAGTTTTCATTTTCATATTCCATCCTGAAGGTAGGCCTATATTTAAATTGCTCATTGCTTTGCACGTGTGTATATTAATCGTAAGATTGGTGGTGTTTTGAAGCTGTCGATTCAGTATGTTTACCCTTCTTTATTTTTCATATATATATATATATATATATATATATATTATATATATATATATATAATATATATATATATCACTCGATGTTTTGAAATAACTGTGTCTTACAACCGTTGACGGCATTGTATCTTCCGGTATTTCTATGCCGGAGATAATATCCCTTTGTGGAAGTTTGAGAAGAATGGGCAACCAATGTGTCCCTCTTCGTGGTGTACAAAAGCTCAAGGAGAAAATCAGAAGCTGTCGTCTGATGGACGCATATCCCAATGCTTTCAACAGTGAATCTTCAAAAGCACAGCTGGTGTTGTTAAAGCTTGACTTGCATTAGGACAGAATCCCTATGATTGGAATGAACCCACAACATCCCTTTCACATGTTCATAGGTTAGAAACAATTTTGTTCCATCTAAACATTTCCGGGTGAGTTGCGCAGTAGAATCAAACACGGAAAAGATCTAATTCATTAACTTTCACTGTGTTGTCAAAATCGATCCCCAAGTATCCTGGTATACATTAACCATTATATGTTGGATTACATATAATTCCTATGTTTGTTAATGGTATATGATAATGTTGCTCAAATCATGCAGTTACCATTTCATTTGAAATGGATTCGAGAAATATTGCGCAAAATGAAAATATTTTTATACGCATTCGAAATCTATAATTAACACAGTATCTTCTAACTGCCTCAGATAGCTAAATATTTATTGATATTGTTCGATTTATATTTAAAACAAATATTTGTTTTCTATTTAAAATAATTATAGCGAAAATATGCCGAATGAGAAACGGCATGAGAAAAGGCATATATAATAATATATTAAGCATTTATTGAGTGTACATTTCAAAACATTACAAACACATTTATTTGTTTTAAGGGAAATTGACAGATATAATCTTAGGAGGGATTTGTAAGCATCAATTTAAATAATATAAATAACTACATTATTGATTATAGCTATATTATTATTTTCCCTTTATATATGAAAATGTCTTTAAAATTATTATTGAACAGTTTGTAAATTTATGATCAAATTCGAAATAACTGTATCGCTTTGAGATACTCATGAATGATATTTATGATGTAGTGAATAGTCATCTGCGCTTCCATCGTTTGACCTTGAGTACAAGATTTGTAAATATGCAATTACATCGGACAGAGTGATGCGAACATATTCCAAAGCCTCTAATAATTGTTGAAATTTAATAGTAAGCATTTTGGTTTCTTGTTAAATCACATTGTTGTAACCTATTGTAGATTAATGGTTGTAGTTTTAATTAAACTACGAACAGTTTGGGGACAGTTTGAAGTGTTTCACTGAGAATTTAGACTATTTGCCACAACTAGAAATGGTATACAAATCCTGTGAAATATTTCAAACAAAATTGCACTATTAAATTTATAAAACTGAGTATATTAAGAAATTTCGGAATCATAAAATAAGGATGACTGCAATTCCTTTTTAGTCCATAAAATACAACTGTTTCTCTTAAGAATTCGTGAACTGAAGCGGAGCGAGTAAATATATAAAAGTTTATACCTAATCTACGGAGGAGATGATAAATTGACTATCAAAGTTTAGTAGGCTACCCGTTAAACAGAACCCTATACAGAACATGGGAAAAATATATGAACTAGCAATTCTGTGATAACTGGTCATTTTGTCATAAGCAGTTAATATATAATATGTGAATGCTTCCAAAAAGTGTTTCTTTTCAAGTGGTAATTAAATATAAGTTAATATATATTTGTGAAATAAATCATTTTAGTCACGCCTAATCACTGCCTGGCACTGATACTGCTAATTTACCCGGACCGGTCGGCTTCATTGCGCAACTTTGTTCATGTTGCTTACAATGTTTCAGTTAAAGCTACGGCTTTAAAACTGCTCAGAGATACCTCTCTTCGGTATGATTAAGGAGAGATAAAGTGCCAGAAATGCTGCGTCTGGAAATCTGATACAGTGTAGCTTTAGGCTGATATGGTATTTTTAAAACCTGTATCAAACACGAATGTTATATTTACCTCAGTGAATTAGCTTTTAGCTTAATGACTGCTTGGCTATGATACTGCTCATATATATATATATATATATATATATATATATATATATATATATATATATATATATATATATATATATATATATATATATATATACATATATGGAAAATGAATGTTGGAAGATGGAATATACGAGCATTTTTATCAATCATGACAATTGTTTCGATGCATCTAAGAACGAGCCGTCACAGGTGGGACACTTAATTACTGGTTCAGGAGCATCTTTTTTGTATCTGTGATTTTGTTTTTGACCTATATAAATGAAGAAATTTCCTTCGTTTTGCTGCTTTTCTTTATACGAAATGAGAAGATACGTTGTGGATATATAATTGTAACGATTTGTATCTATTTATCACCCGGTGACACATATCTGTACCGCCGGATGCTCCTGAATCAGGAGTTAAGTGATGCTAGACATGTCGGAATAATTGTCTTGATTAAAAAAAATCTCATATATTCCATCTTCCGTTTTTCCTTTACCATATACATAACGACACTGTGAAAGTGACCGTATTTTACCAGCAAGCTACCAAATGTAAAGTATTTATTTTGCTATATACATGCATACATACACACACACAAAACCTTGCAAATCTAAGTATATATTTATATTTAAGATCTTTAAATTTTAAAATTTAAATATTTTAATAAGTCTTATTATATAATTTTGTATTTTATATAAATACTGATTGTTATGTAATGATTTAGTTATCGTAGTTATTTATATAATTATTAGATTTTAACTCTACGTTTATTTGTAAGCCGAAGAGATATATAAGTCGTTAATAGTAATACAACTTTTTAAAGTTAGTTTTCATGTATTTACATTTATTGAGAGCATAACGTTTAGTCGTTATTAACTATATTTGTTGATAGTTAGTTATTATTTTAAATATTTTATAACTGTTAGATGTATACTTAAATCTAATATATGAATATTATTTTTTAGTTAATTAATTTTGTAATTAAATTTTTGGAGTATAACTGAGTTAAGGATATTTGTGAGGTTATGTTATTTTAAGCTATTTATATATTCATAAATATCTCTAATAGTTGACTGCGTCTATTATATCTTATATATTGCTATTTTCAATTGATAATTTGCAGTAGTATTTTCATTGATAAATATATTCCTAGTATTTATTGGATACTATATAACTACGGATTGATAATTTCATTAAGTAGTTAGTTGTTGAACATATGTATTTCATTATTTCATTTTTGTTCTTAACTATACGGTTTTTGTAAGTTATTAATTAGCCATGAGATATATGGATCGATAATTAGTTATAGCGTTCTATTAAGATAGTTAGTTTGTTTGTATACAATTTGCTTTTTCATCTTTAATCTTTTAATTTTTAATATATTTCATAAATATTAATTCATTAGATTTCTATTATACGTGCATATATATTTTTTGATAGAGATAATTTTAGATCTTAATTATTATCTTTATATACATTTATATACATTCATTGATAATTTCGTTATTATTCAAATATTATATAATTATTTGATTTGAAATTAAATTTAATAATAGGAATAATGATTATTTGTTTTGATTATTTTTTGGCTAAATATTTAGGTAAATTAGATATTCACTATAACTGTGATTAGATTATTTGTAGGTTTATGTTTTTTTTAAGCTATATTATATCTGAATAAATAGATACATTTTCTATCTATTCTTACCTTAAAATTAATGTTTAACATTATAATCGATTGTATGACATAATCATAATCGTTAAAATTTGATAATAGAGATTTTGTATTAGAAAAATTATTATTTTATAAGAAAAATTATTATTTTATTTATTTCTTAAAAAATATTGCTTAAATATATTTGATTATTTATTTACTATTATTATTAACCTGAAGATTGACTATAAACATAATTCGAATTAGTAAATGTATTTAAATTATTGTTATTCGAATTAGGTTATGAGCATGAAACGATCGTAGTGGTTTTACTTTTTATCTTATATTAAACTTTTAATACTTTTTGTTAGTTATATACATTTAATAAATAAAAACTTAATAAATAAATAAAACTATTAAAATTAAAATTAAAAATATATACATACATACATATATATATATATAATATATATATATATATATATATATATATAATATATATATATATATAAATTTATAAATATAAATTTATAATTTTTAATTTTTAACTTTAAATTTAAATAATTTAAATTTTGAATTTAATATATTTTGTATTTTATATTAATTAATTTTATTTCTTTGTTTTGGTTTATGTTTTTCACTGTTTGATTTGCCTAATAGTGCTTTTATCTCTAATTTAAGTATATATATATATATATATATATATATATACATACATACATGCATACATACATAGTAAATAAAAATATATATTTGTGTTAATTATATGAAAGAAAAAAGAAAAAAATACCAGTCAAAATTGTCACGGATGATACCATTATAACTTCTTCCATCAATAGTCATGTAGATTACGAAACAATCCTCAGTTAAATTGCTGAATATGTCCGTCTAACATTATATGGAATGCCTTTCACATTTAATGAAGCAATAACATAGACGTAAGATATATTTTTCTATCTACGTCACATATATATATATATATATATATATAATATATATATATATATATAGTCATACATTGAAAGCCTAAGATTTTAGTTCCTCTTCTTCGTCGTAGATTCAAATAAAAATTCTCCTTGATAGAACATTCACTATACAAGTTGGTAAACGCATATTATTGCCGTTAGAGATGTGAATATTAAATTTAAAGTCAATTTATCAATGTTTCCTCATACAACTGTTGGAAAATTATATTTCATTCTTTTCTAATGAATTCTATTCTGAAATTGTTATGCCCGACTCCATTCTTTTACATCCATAGGTAACTAAAATCACGTACGATTCACACCCAAACGTTAGTTATATATCATGACATATAAAACTGCGAGAATACTGCGTCTGTTTACTATACTAATCTTGGCTTGGTTACGAATATTATAATACATTCATAAATAATCTAACACGTGATTTATGCAAATATTATTTACATATATATCAACTCAGAAAAACAATTTCATTTTGTAATTAAGTAATTAAGGACCATAACGAAAAAGGAAAAAAAGCAATACTGCTAGAATGCGAGATGCAGGAAGCCCATGTGTATATGCCAGACAAAACGTTTGTAATTCTGCAAAATTATTAGAACTTAAAATTTGTAAAAAGGAAAATGCATAAATTGAAATGAGCTTCGTAACAAACATGTAATAAACAGTTCATGAGTTATTATCCCGAAAATCCGAAGTACTGCATTAAATGTCTCAGCGTTTTGCAATCGAAAAATTACTAAGATCGATTATTCCCAACTCACGTGCTGAGACAACTAACATCTGGTGCTTTCTGAATTTATGAATGAATTTAACGTTAATGAAGCAATGTTACCTATTTCGATCGGTGACACACTGGCCCCCAATTATCGTGGATACTATATTTTACTTGTTCTTATTGCTCTTTAATTCCACGAAACAGAATGCAGGCCGAATTATGTTGATGCAGACATTCCAAAACTATACACGCTCATCTATATTTATGCCGTACCGATGTATTTATTCTATCTTATAGAACTCACTATAAACGCGACATAACAGCGACGTGATTGTTACGTAGCTATATATATATAGCACTTTTAACAATGAATCTATTACACAAAATATGAAATAATCAATATTTATTTAAGGATTCTTGTGAAGTCAATTAAGTCCATATCTTTCAAAATTTTGTGTTATGAAGAATAGACACATACATTGGAATAATGTGCTTCATAGATAGGGATAATAAATTGATTTTAATCTTGAACCATTCCATCTCATTCACATCCAATATTGCTAAAATTCCATTAAGTATTGGCTATAATTAAATTATAATGACGATTATTCTCGAGAGAATTCAATGATATCAACATCATGATAAATATCTTCGTATCTTCTACTGATAGAAGGAATTTCTCATAGAGTGAGTGAAATCGATAACAATAATTATTTTACTAATTATTAGAATTAAGTTAAGAAATTGATTATTTGACTAGGCAATTGACCGAATAAATAATAATATTCTTTTCATATTTACTTAAGACTTTTGAGATCAAAAACAAAATATCATGATACTTAATGACTGAAGTATACTGCATACCTGAGTTAAATACAAATGATAATGGATCAACAGAAGTTTCAGTTACGATTGTTCTTTTTGGCTTACTGAAACTGAAAAGTCTTTTCGTTTCTTTTTTCTATATGTGTAGCTGATATTTTTCTGAAATGATTTATAACATTCAAATTTCACAATAAAATTATCAGGAATTTTACAAAGAATTTGTCAACAGATTCAACTACAGTTGATAATGGAACCGATTCTCTCTTCATAAAGGCAGGTACTTGAGTATTATCAAGATGAGATTACATTAAAGCAAATTGTTCATGCAGTGATTACTAACTTTGATGTTGAGACAACAGAAGAGAAAAGAATGCAAATGAAGCGATATAATCAGTTTATAGTAGTTTCAACTTCTACATAATTTTATTATTATTATTATTATTATTATTATTATTATTATTATTATTATATTATTATTATTATTATTATTATTATTATTATTATTATTATCTTTATTATTATCATTATTATTAATTATTATTTGTTATTACTTTATATTTTTTTGCATCCTGTTGAGGAAGTTTCAATATTTCAGAATTTATGGTGGTTTCCCATTGTTTTCTCTCAGTAATTTTTATTCAAATTTTAAATGGAAATGTCCATTGCAATTATTTTGTTACTATTTCCTTTCATTCTAATAAACGACTGTCTAATTCTGCCAAAATTTTTACAGTTTGTTAATCATGAGGATTTTTGTTTTGCCTGTTATTACACGGTATTAAACTGAAATTTCTCAGTGCACTGATATCATTCCGATAGGTTTACGAGTAACAGATCTATCCTAATATATATATATATATATATATATATATATATATATATATATATATATACTCACACACATATATATATGCCCATATATGCATATATATAATCTGTTTATATATACATATGAGTGGGTATATGTGTGTGTGTACCTGCATATATGGGTGTATGTATTTATTCATTTATGTGCATATTTTAAACTTAAATGTCTAATAATCTCGGGTCGCAATTTCTATAAATATTAATTTTAAAATATATTGCTGAAAACCATGGTGTACATCGATTGATGTAACTATGATACTTCTTAAATCAAATCATATTTTGGCAAATATTATTGTAAGAGATGCAGACACTCTATAAGGTATATAGATATATAATTGCAATTGAACGTTTTTCTTCATTGTTCTTGATTCTTGCTCTGCTTTTAGCTTTTCTTCATTCTCATCATCAAAACTGACATTGTTATGTCTATCCGCCGTCAATCTTCCTTTTACCTTAATTACCATGGTAATATTATTGTTAGTATCTATTTTCATAGTCGCATTGTGATTTACTCGTCTTAAATTATTAGTTAAATTCAATTCTTCGTAAGACATATATATATATATATATATATATATATAATATATATATATATATACTCTTTTACTTGTTTCAGTCATTTGACTGCGGCCATGCTGGAGCGCCGCCTTTTAATCGAGCAAATCGACCCCGGGACCTATTCTTTTGTAAGCCCAGTACTTATTCTATCGGTCTCTTTTGCCGAACCGCTAAGTAACGGGGACATAAACACACCAGCATCGGTTGTTAAGCAATGCTAGGGGGACAAACACAGACACGCAAACACACGCACGCATATATATATGAACATATATACGACGGGCTTCTTTCAGTTTCCGTCTACCAAATCCACTCACGAGGCTTTGGTCTGCCCGAGGCTATAGTAGAAGACACTCGCCCAAGGTGCCACGCAGTGGGACTGAACCCGGAACCATGTGGTTGGTAAACAAGCTACTTACCACACACAGCCACGCCTGCGCCTATATAATATCTATATCTCTCTCTCTCTCTCTCTCTCTATATATATATATATATATATATATATATATATATATATATACCGGAGTAAACACATAAATGTGAAACAAGGTGGACAAAAGTGTACTCAAATACCTGTGGTAGAGTAATATGCTTTATTTAAAGCAGCAGAAAATGCAACAAAACCTGTTACTCTGAGTTTCCCGTTGCCATTCGTCGGACAGTTTTCTAGCAAAAACTGTCCGTTGAACGGCAACGGGAAACTCAGAATAACAGGTTTTGTTGAATTTGCTGCTGCTTTAAATAAATTATATATATATATATATATATATATATATATATATATATATATGCATGCTGTCAGATAGAAATCCAAATGCTTGGCAAATGCGAAATGTATTAATTTTTGTCATACCCAAGTGTGCATGATTGTATATGTACATTTGCAATATCTAAAGAAGTATTTTTTTTCGAATATAGTTACAAAAGATATCAGATTCCGATATATACATCTAATTCACAGAATATCCGTCTCTGTCTCTCTCTACATACATACATGCATATTCATTTATTCTTTTATTGTTTTACTTGTTTCAGTCATTTGACCGCGTCCATATTGGTGCCCCGCATTGATGGGATTTTATACGAACAAACCGACCCCAAGTCTTGTTTTCTAAAGCCTAGTACTCATTTCATCAGTCTGAATTGCTCAACCGCTAATTTACGGCGAAGTAAACACTCCATACACACACGTGCACACACACACATTTATATCCGACAATAAGAAATAGAGGGGATCAAGAGATGGTATTCATAAACGTTTAGACGTTATTATGTCTATTTATTTACATAAAAAAAAATTATAACTATTTAAATACATGTATAACAGATTATGCTTTATATATATATAAATATCAATAACCATTAAAATATATAACATAGAACATAGAAAGTAGAATATTTTCTTAAAACAATTTCAGCTAAGATTCACAGTACCATACTATATTTCCATCCCTATAGTAGAAGTAGCTGCACGCTGGACAAAGACATTAATGAGATGAGGATGATAATGATGAACAACAATGGGAGGGGCACCGGCCCCCGCCGACCGATAACCCCTCGAAATCACTGTCCTTTTATTCAATTAAAACAAAATTACAAATTACAAAATGTTCATTAATCTTTCGAGACTGTTTCTTTTCCCTAATGGCCATGTCAGCTATATTGTTCCACCACCACGTTACCTTAGGTCGACAGGGAACTTTGTACCAACCGCAAATCTGGTCAGAAGCCCTCAACTGGTTGTCCTGTGGGATCTCCAGTTGTCCTCTACATTATATGATGTTATTTCCTCCTCTTTTTCGTAATACGTCTCTAAATCCCCGTCCATTCGGAAGTTCCTTAAGCTTCCAGACCTTTCTTTCCATGCTGGTCGTTTTCTGGGAAGCCATTTAGCTCTAATCCTGAAGATGCTAACTACTAACCTATGTTGTGGGGTGCATTCTACACTGGGAAAATTATGGCTTCTGTAAGTAACTACCTTTCTCGTTTCATAGCGAGAGAGTGTAATCAATCTGACTAGTGTACTCACCATACTGGTAGGTGAACATGTGACTGACAGTTGCCTTGAAGTTAGTATTAGAGATCATAAGATCCGTTGCAGGACGGAGCTCTAGCATCATGGTTCCCTCCTCATTGCAGGAACCCAATCTGTTGCCAGCATGTACTCCATGGAAGCTCCCTGGATATTTTCCATCATGCTCATTGAAGTCGCCAACCCCAAAACATGGTCCCTCCCATTCATCGTAGAGGTTTTCCGCAAGAGGGCGGCATAAAATCGGGCTTTCTGTTCCTCAGGTTGCCCTGGCTGCGATGCAGAGGCCTCGATAATGGTTGCTAATCCATGTTGCAGCACTAGTCTAAGTTTAAGTATTCTATCACACTCCGGCTACTTCGATTACCTTATCAACTCATTTCTCCAGCAGGACACACAGCAAATCTCATACATTGCTTGCGAGGAACTTAGCAGTATATATATATATATATATATATATATATATAATATATATATATATATGCACACATCTACAGGTTTCGTTCCGTTTCTGTCTATCAAATCCAGTTAAGTCGGCCCGAAGATATAGTAGAAGACACATGCACAAGTTGTCACGCAGTGAGACTGAACCAGGAGGAATGTGGTTGGAAAGCAGGCTTTATATCTGTGTGTGAGCATGCACGTATAACCTTGACCTAACTTCATCACCATTTCGTATATGAGAAGTTACTTTCAAACTTGCCATAGAAACTCGAGTCATAAAATATAGATAATTTGTCTGAATGGCCTCGATCGCTTGTTAGACCTGCTTTAAACACATTTATTCTCCTAAGTTAGGAATATCCACCAGCATTTTTGGTAAACCAGGAAAAAAAGCGACTCTCCTGTACAGAAATCAGTAAACGAAACATTGGTGTACATGAATACTGGCGAAGATTAATATATTCAGTTGCAAATGCAGTTGATGTAAATAGCGTTGTCTAATGTAAATATATATATAGTAGATATGCGAATCATGTATCACTGGGTTAGAAATATACTGCAGTTAAAGGAAATTATTGGACAGACTACTGACTTAAAATAGACGGTGTCTGTATTTGATGTTGTCGGTCGATCATTTGAAGCGAATAATTTACGGATTCATCCAAATTATCTTCCAATATTCATCGGCAAAGAGACAGATCAAATTAAATTTCCATGTTTTCATGACATATTCTATCATGCTTACCATGTTTTTTCTTTTATTATTCGATGTCTGATAGGGTCTTACTCTGGAGAGAATACTGGATATAAAGGGCATTTAAACAAGTCACATATATTATGTGATATAAATAATGCTTATAACATAAGAACCGCTTCTATTTCAAAATGTAATCTTGCTTTACTTGTTCAACGCCGCAACACATTAACAGATTTTACGCTATTTGCATATATTCCCCATTTCAGAGATTTGAATTCCTTTCTACGAAGACTTGTGTATAGTTTTTAGATCGGTTGAAACAAGAGCACAATCTCTACACCCACCTTCCTCCTCCAAATACGGGTGAATATCTTAAGCCTGTTTTTGAGGTTATTAGTGTGTGTGTGTGCGTATATATATATATATATATATATATATATATATATATGTACACACATGCACGCACACGCACATACACGCACGCACACACACTCACACATGCACATATATATGCATGTGCGCATCTCTTTATGTATGTATTTGCACCCCACTCCGCTTGAAAGCCCGTGTTGCTGTGTTTACTTCCCCATGATATAACGGTTTGGCAAAGAGACCGATAGATAAGGACCATGTTTGATAACAAAGAACGCCTGGAGCCGATTCGTTCGACTAGTAAATCACAGCGCTGTCTTATCACTGCTGCGGTTTGATGAGTGAAACAAGTAAAAGAGATACGTTGGGTGTATGCTCAACACAGTGTTCTAGTATCTCAGTGTTCACGATGCTCAATTCTTGTATACCATCTAATATGGGTTGTTGGCCAAATATACGTTTGAAAGACGTTTACATGAATTGCACACCAGTTTGAATGCAGCTTGAAGTGCCTGTGGTGTCTGTAGGATAAACCTTTTCGAGATTTTCAAATATTATGCCATATGTGACAGTGATAAAGACACACTTATTGGCATATAAGAATTAGTAGAGAGCACCTTATTTTTTGTTCCTATGTGAAATTAACGTCTAGCTGCAGACAACTAGATTTTACTTCAAAATATTCAAGTTGAATATATTCCACCAAGTTCATATTTTCAGTGGCAGTTGTTTTTTTCTTTTTTCTTAATATTTACTTGCACTATCGTGATTTCCTTTATAAACCCATGTTGCTCCCCATATTTACCTGTATTAGACTGTAGTCACACCAACCAGGTTTTCAATGACAAATAGATCGATACGCTGTGACTTTTACCATTTATTTAACTATTTCTACACTCACCAAGTTCTGCTTTAATGCATCCTTGTATGTCCTGTTTTGCATTGTACCATTTCTTCTACTCCTGTACAAGCTCGCCATAAAATTGCTTAAGGGGACCTTCTTCGACACTGCAGACAATATATCCAGACCATCACAGTTGATTATCCAAAATTATTACATGGATGGAATAAATACAAGATGCATCTAGAACAAGGCTAACGAATTCCATTTTATTCATAGAATACAGTGCAAGAATTTTCGATGGTATCGTTACATCAGTCAGAAGAGAAGTTTGTAACATATCCAAGTTTCAGAGTAGTATGAAGGAACGGATAATACAAACGACTTGTAAACAGATATGTTTGATTCATTGATATTATGTCTTTGTTACCAGATATCGAAACCCTAAACTAGTAAGAGACATTGCTGCCTTCTGACTCCTTTGCCATATTTCTGATTCCAATCTTCATGATATATGTGGATTCAATACACCAAAGTTGATTATCTTTCACTCATGTGTGAGGTTGTGGCATAACTGACAAGGTAGACTATAATTCAAAACTATCGCTTTCTTTAAATTTATAGTTAAACCCAAGATATTACCTAATAAATCAAATGCAGAAATCAACGATGGAAATCCATTATCTGTAAGACTGACACAGTCGTAATCTTCACTATATAGTAGGTATGTTAATATAATGAATGTTTTACTCTTAAATCTCATCCTTCGATCAAATACACGTCCAATGGCAACACATCTTTCATATGTTCCTCACTTTTGTCTTAGGGAGCATGATAGATCATGTCAGCAAAATATATTGCAAAACGGGAGGGTGCATCGGGTTTACCTGCCACACAACATTCTTTACAACAACGAGCTGAGAAAGAGTTCCACAAATGTTAGCCTGGCTTTCATGTCTTTATGAAGTGCTTTCACTATATTCACAAATATTTAAGTGCATGAAAATTTAAGCAAAAGTAAGCATATGGGTCCAAGAAAACAATAGTAGAGAGTGAGGTATATATATATATATATATATATATATATATATATTATATATATATATATATATTATATATATATATATATACAAATTGAGATAGGGGTTGTAAATGCAACCCTCTATGGGATAACGCATATCCAATATACTGCTAGTGAAGTACCCAACAAAGTTAATACATAAATGTTAATGATTGCGATGCAATCAATTCATTTACTGTATTATATGGGCAAAGATAAAATGATTTACCACAAATTACTAATACAAGATAAGAAAATGGAGAAATACATCTAAATCAAATATCAATTACCAGATAATACTCAATCACATACTTTATTAAACCGCCACATAAGAGATTGTAGGGTTAAATATAAAAAGCAGAACAAATCAGTGTACAAAAAGGAATGTACATAAAAAAGTGTACATAAAAGAGTAATGCTGTATAATAAGTAGAATATATATAAAGGAGAATATAAATACAAGTAAATATAAATATAAGTATAAATTAGACCTTACAGCTGTTTCGGCCATGTCGATAATTATGTCTCATTTTACCAATATTAGCCCTTTATTGTTGGTCAATATATAGATATAAATGAGACATTAACAAAAATATCACAAGGCCTCTTCGGAGATTATGTAATATAACTCAGTCTACATATATACCCACATGGGTGTGGGTGCGTACCCGCAATACAACATATATATATACATATGAGTGCATATACTCACACTCCTATACATATAAAAATATACATTTACATAATGATATAAATAAATAATATAAATTAGTAAACATATATATGTGTTCCACACTCAATGTCTCAGTTTTTCGACTTAATATTGTGATAATAAACATACATAAATTAATACCTAGATGCAAATATACATAGTCAATAGTACATTATATTACTTCATAATAGTTTCTAAAGTGTCATTAAAGTTAGTATCATTATCGTTGTCAATACCATTAATGTAATTAATGTTATCATTGTTATCATTCATAATATTATTAATAACTCTTACATTATGATCCAGAGTGGAATATATGTATGTCCGTGTTCCAGTTAATAATTTTCCTTATGGCATAAATACACTATTGGGTTTGAATTTAAAATTATCATTATCTTCATCACGGTTGGTCAATTGAGAACCGCCCGACCTCCACCACACCGTACAAGCAAAACATACACATCCACATCTAACCCTAAACCCATACATCCACACAGAGACTCATATATATATATATATATATATAAAGACCTCGCTCTCATTCACATCATAGAACTTTACATACAAGTGATACTAGAGAAATGTTCATAATGTTCCCACATTGCTCCTTGGCACCGACTGTAAAAAACGGACAGCGATAGACTTAACTCAGTATTTCAGTACCTCTGCCTTTCTCTGACAATGGGATCTTGCTGTGTCACATATCTACCATTTTCTCCAGTTTGCTTGAAGCCTCCAGCTTTTAATACCACCTGCATCAGGAGATGTATTGTTATATAATTTTTAAAAGAAGAATTAATGCCTTATTTTATTTGGTTCTCATGCTATTTCCTCTAAAATTGGATACCTTTTAATGGATTCAATATAGATGCCTTCATTAGAGTATATGTTAAGGAGCTAAGAGAAATAAATGCTAAATGCTTCCCAATGAAAAATGACCAATGACTAATTACCTATTAATGACCAATGACTGATCACCTCCGTTTCTTACATGAGATTTTGAAGGCAGTCGTCAATCATTCAAATCTTTAATATAAGAGAAAATGCCTTAGTATCCCTGCAACATCCAGCTTCATGTACTTGTTTGTGGTTGTCCTGCAACCATTGCAACCAGATACATCTCAGAGCTTATTAGTCGCCTACAATAGTCATTAAAACTAGATTTTGTTCAACTTTACATAAGTCACCTGCTTCGGGATTGCTTCTGTAATCCGAGTTATTGAATCTCATCGATTTCACACCAAACGTTTCCCAGTGACTGAAGTGTGGAATCTAATGCACTAAAGACAATTGTGGATGGCATAGAAAAACTGGAAAATTGTCATATATAGTTTCTTTGGTACTTTAGGCCCAGTGTATCTAGCTTTTTTTATACTTAGTACGAGCGTTGACCCGATTTGTCGATTGTCAGACCTGCTTTCTGACCAGCAATTGTGCAAACACTGCATGTCTTATGTCAGATTTTTTGACTAAAACATAATCAATGAATTTACAATTCGTATACATTGCACGCATTCAATGCGTTGTATATTTATTTCTGTAGCTCAACGAAATTGCATGTTTTAAAAGTCGATGTCCAAGATTGAGCAGTTAAAAACGTTTTCGGCTGTATTTTCCTACACCGTGCTTACACGAGGCATATCATATTATGAAACATATCTAACCCTCGAGTTGAAGACAGCCGTAATTACTAGAACATCAGTAGTTGGCACATTACTCACTAATTCTCTAAATTGCATTTATCTTTCTATCTATCTATCTATCTATCTATCTATCTATCTATCTATCTATCTATCTATCTATCTATCTATCTATCTATCTATCTATCTATCTATCTATCTATTATCTATCTATCTATCTATCTATCTATCATCTATCTATCTATTATCTATCTATCTATCTATCTATCTATCTATCTATCTATCAGACTAAACACGGAGGCATACATTAAGTGTCTGCAGGAGCTATTGTTGCCCTGGGTTAAAAGGGTGGCTGCTGGAAGCTCCTATATCTGGCAACAGAAGTGTGCGCCATGCCAAACAACAAGAAAACCCAGTCATGGCTATCAGACAATTTCTGTGTCCACATCATCCCTACCATCTGGCCACCTTACTCCCCAAACTGCAACACCCTTAATTATTATGTGTGGGGCGCAGTTGAATGAGAGACCAACAGAACTACTGATTATTAGCAGCGTTCACCAACTTATACGTGGCCGTCCAGAAGAGTCGCCGGGGATTCCGAGGCCGCGGCTGAAGTTAATGACGATTTTATTGAATAAGTTTAATCTTTAGTATTCCAAGATATTTTAATTTTATTTCGGTAAATATATCTGTTAAAATGGGATGTCAGTGTCAGTTACCATTTGCATAATTTAGAAGACATTTTATTCGCTTTGCTACCAGGGGAAGCACAATTCTAAGATAACATTTCGTAACTGATACACGGAGAGAAGATTTGAAAAGCACATTACAAGATTATTACCTAGGTCATATTAGAATATATATATATATATATATATATATATATAATATATATATATATTATATATATATATATGGCTGTGCAGGTATACACACACACACACACATATACATATATATATATATATATATATATGTGTGTGTATACCTGCACAGTCATATATAAGATTTTCTGTTTAGCTCTCTCACTCTCTCTTTCTCTTTCTCTCTATCGACTTATCCATATGGATAGGTAGATGGAAAAATTGATAGACACACATCTGTATGAATGTATACACACACAGACACAGGCGCGCAAACGTTCACAAACATAGACGTATATGCACACATAAACACATTCACACATGCACACCCCCACACGCGCATATACAAGAATGTGCCTACATGTATAACGGCATAGCACGTTCATACTTTTTATATCTTGTAATCTTATTCGTTTGTAAAATTTCCTGAAAGCGCAGTTGTAATACAGACGTCTGTGTTAATCGATAAACTCTGGTTGACAAAATCTGAAAATTACCGCTATAAATGGCTTTAAGTGAATTATAGAGACAATTGATTTATTTGCAGTGTAAATTGAGCAACCATGTATGAATTGTCATGAACAATAATATGTTAGGTGTTAAAATGGATTAAATCGTATCCAAGGACAATGTTCACAGCCACTGTGTCACAGTTTGGACAATGACAATGAAGAGTGACTTCATGTTGTGTTACCTTAAATGAAATATTGTATTTTAGTATATTGTGTTTTCTTTTTCACTTGAATCTAAATTTGAATGTGCTTGTATGTAATTAGGTTTTATCTAGTTTTCTTTCGAATTGCTAACGGAATTAATTTCAGATAAAGTCACTGTCTGAATAAATCTTACTCTATATAGATACGCTACTCTATAAAAATAGCACATTTCACACGTTATTGTTGCTGCGTTATATCAAGTTCAACGCTGGACTAAATTTAAACCACTTACGTTATTTAGATAAATACTTTTATAACAATTTTTGAAAATAGTATTTGGAATTTAATTCGCATTCAATCAATATTCTAAGATCAACAATATAGGAAGCTGTAACGAAATGCGGTTATCCTGATTGTGTGCAAACAGTTTCAGGATTCGTAGTCATGAGAATTCAGAATTAAATTATTTATAAAAGAACAACAACGAAAATACATGTTCGCATTAAATAGATAAAAATAAAACTGACGAAAGAGATTAAAATTGAGCGCAGACCATGAAGTCTGTAACATTTTAGTATTTCAGATATTACGTTTAAACGCGAAATAGTGGCAGATTTCTATCCGCTAAATGTAAGAAAATAATTCTGAGAGAGAACTTACATGAAGTGTTTTAATAAGTACTAAATATATCACACAACAAGTTCGTCACTCTTATTTTCGGCTAAGGGTGACCTGGGAATAATGATATATAAATGCACTGCCATCATATATACGTTTTTTATAGTCTCATTAAAATACTGAATTCTTACGAATGGAGATTGACAGACTCTCAAATTGAAAGACGATCTTAAATTGGAAAGAAGGAACTTTTGCAGGATGGAAAGTGTAAGAATAAATCTAGGCCTTGAGGATGCATACAGAATAAATAAAATAAAGCAGGTTTGAAGATATATTAGATCTCATAAAACTTTAAACACAGTCACAAGCAAGGAGATCTGTATGCCACTCTCTATTCAAAAGCATAACGAACACGATGCACGTTTTTCACATGTTACATAAAGAAATTACCAAATAGGGACAGCATAAAAATCCTCGTGACACTATTTCAAAATCCAAGAAGATAATCAGAATGCGTCAGTGAAACCATAACACAAAACGTCCATATCATGTACGAAACACAAAGGCTATCCAACAATAATTAGCAACCCCAAAAATATTCCACACCCATCACTTGTACAGAAATAATGGAACACGCTGAAACCATACTAGAGACCCGCATGAAACTAGAAAACTGCATAACAAAGTATCTGGATTTTGGCTCTACATTTATGTCCCTCCTCAAGTCCTTGTTCTTTCAAAAAGTGGAAGCTTTGTTGATAAAAGAACATTCTTTTGCCGAAAGAAGAAAAATATTTACTTTGATATACATTTTCTTTAATCTTATTCTCTTTTTCCGCCGACACAAATCAAATGATAGTTTTTAATGATTCAGATTTGTATGCGCCTCTAACTTTAACAATTTAAAAAATCTCTTATTTAAACCTCTCTAATCAAAACATTTGCATAAAAGTGATTCTTGTGTATAATTTTGGGATCAATATTTCAGAATATTGGTATCGTTTTATAACAAGTAAATAGAGCACTAGTGAAAACTAGTTTTGCGTTGTAGGATTATATGTAATGTGATGTCTACATACACGCCTTAAAACAAATCGATAAATATTAATTAGTGATAAATTCGTCACTTCTCCCAGTGTTAAGCCTCTTCTTTCCTAAATAATTAACCACGATTGTAAAGCAGCTTGAAAGTAATAATTTCACATTATTATTTAAATATATACTAACCATTTTATGACAAGAAATTCTTGCGTAATATTCTTTTATGCTTTGCTTACAATTCGTTGATGCCTTGCGCAATATTCTTTTATGCCAATAATTGATTAACCATTAATTTTAGGCAAATGCATGTCAAAATATTTTGAGTCTCATTTTAAACTTCATCTAGTAAAGTTGTCCTGGTTCGGGATGTCCAGAATTCTGAGAAGCGTGGAACTTTTAAACGCTATTTCAACAGGTCTTCTCTAACTCCGATTATTATCAATTGTTAGCTCGCCCCAGGTATGACTTAATATATCCCGAAACAGGGTATTTTTAAATAATGGCATGCAGCATGGATGATGCATAATATTTCTGCAAATAAATCTACGTTATTAATGCAGAATATTACTGATGCTGAATGAATGGAATAGTAACAGTTTGACTGCATTTAGGATCACCCAGTTCACTAAACAAACTACTGTTATCATCACCTGTAGTCGTAGCTTCCAGATGTGAGATATTTTATCTGGTGAAAGTTTAATGTGACTGATACCCGAGCCAGATCTTTATGGCGTATTGCTCGATGGGGACGTCTGGGAAGTGTGGGTAGCATTGGTCCGGTTAAGTCTCCCGATTAGATGATGAGGTGACAACTGACGACGACGACGAAGGCGATGATGGTAGCGATACTGATGACGATGATTAAATATTGAAATATCCTGAAAATATATATACTTGATTCACATAATGTATAGTGTTTAGAGGTCCTAAGCCGACGAATTTCAATGCAAATTATACGCTTCAAGCATAACCGGTATAAATATATTACAATCATTGTGAAATCTTCATTTGGTGATATTATATCTTCTGTTGAACTTTGATTATACACTGTAGATATAATACAGCACTACTAGCTGTAAACCATAATTTTAAATAGTGGACTCACACGAGAAACGCAAAACTAACGAAATCTGCAGCCTAAAGTCATTGAAATCAAAACTTAGGAACAGAGGAAATCATTAAATTTATATTGCAGTTGGGTAAAGGCTATCGTAAGTCAAGGAAATTCTAAATAATTGGTAACACATATGAAGTGCAGCGAATGAGATACCGATTTGATATTTCATAGTAACTTAATCTCATATTGTCAAGTAGAGGTGCCAATTCAAAGCATCAACGAATATTATTATATCTCTTATCAGGACCGTTGTATTCTCTATAGTTTCAGAATAACGATAAAATCATACCAATTTATTTTAATGTATAATGATATACACTAATAGCCACAAGCATCACTAAAATGCCCGAAGAATAAATGTGCATGAAATGTACTCGCATAGTTTTTTTTTATTTTCCAAGTATGGGCGAAGTCAATTGATCATATTGATAGTAAATATTTGTCTTAGAATAGAGCAATGTCAGCTTCAGTGAGAATTATAGTGAGAGCCAGGACACATCTTTTATTTTCCGTTCTATTCTTCCCCCTATAGCATAAAGATATGAAGCCTAAAATACATTAATATTGGAAGAGTGTTAACAAATGTATAGGGAGAGTGGTAGAGTTTGTGATTAAAATGATTGGTTAATTGAGTAACGTTACAATTTACAACTGAACGTTGTGTTGCCTTCCTTTTGATATCATTTTCCAACTTTTAGTATATCTAATTCTATAAAATAATTATTCAAAATCCAATCTTAAGATCGCTATGGAGTGTCACTATACTAGTTGTAGAGCGAGAATCTGTCTCATGAATATGTTATAATCACTATAGTACCTCAGTATACGGCTTTTCTGTGATAATACGATGTTATTAACGTCCAAAGCATAATAATACGACACTAAGCACTTTATATCGAAGAACTAAATATATGGTATTTATTCCCGTACATGACAATCAATAATAACGATTCATATAGCTGATTCCGGTTGAAATGTCCCTTGGTATCCATAGCATAAAACTACCGCACTGACAAAATTAGTTATGAACAAAATATATCATATTATGTTGAGTATGTGGTCGTCACCTAATAATTCTTACTCTTTATGCATTTATGGTATTTCATTGCAGTCCCAGCAGTAGGAATATTTTGTAATACTTTATTACACAAAATAAATAACAGACATTGTGTATATTACAGAATGACGAATTTAGAAAGTTCTCATGGCAGTTAAATTCTCTAATATTATTCTGTATATATACATGTTTAAATAAAGGATAGCCTATTTCTCATCGTATATCCATTTCAAAGTATAAAGAAAATGTCAGGACTGGAGTAAATTGCACAAAGGCAACCTTTGTATATAATAAAATCATAAGATCGGGCGCCCAAAAAAATTTAGTATTCGTCATCTCTCGATGTTACAAATTTATTTTACACAGAGGTTTGAACGCGGAAACAGGAATGATAGTTACATCTGTCATCAGTAAGAAGTTGTTATAAAATTCATGATTACATCTGATTCTGAATAACGGAGGAAAGGCAATGTAATCTAATGATTTTCTTTCCTTAATTATAGCACTTACGTAATGTTAGTGCAAATTTGCTATACTTTCTGCTGCGTTCAGTTTAGAAAATTGCATTGATAGTACATATGAACGAATGACAATGGTGACTGGCATAACATAGAAGAAGCATGTGCATACACATACTAATGCATATAGGTGACGTATAGTATGTTTCCATCTTCCCAAGGTAAATCCTGATCAGGCAGGTCTGGCAAAATCAATTCTAGTGGAAACTATGTAGGATTTAAAGGAAAAACAGATATTCCAAAAGTATATAATCGAAAGGCGCT
The DNA here is from genome assembly GCF_006345805.1 of Octopus sinensis. NCBI lineage: Eukaryota > Metazoa > Mollusca > Cephalopoda > Octopoda > Octopodidae > Octopus > Octopus sinensis. The sequence continues at coordinate 32,331,421 of NC_042999.1, read as the reverse complement.
TGTTCTCTATAATTAGTGCGTGAGTCGATGGAGCTTTATCTCAGAAATCTATCAAATTTATCAACGCATTAACTCGTGTGGAATATTCGAACAATGAGACAAATAAGTGAAAATAATATCAATTTATTGTCTGTCAACACTGACAAAATTTGTAAAGAGAAATAAAGTTAATTTTCGAAAAAAGTTAATAATAGCAATGAAATTAAGATATCCACAGAGATATAAGACCCAATTCAGCTGCACAATAAAGAACCAAGTAGAAATATATTTAGAAATATCATTTGTTTTGTATTTGGATTTTGTTCCTTTTTACCAATCTTCAAAACAACATTTCGCCTCGCTTGTCGTTTGCTATTCTCAATAAATAATAGTGTGTTAAAGAAATCTAAATAATTCTAGTCACTATTCTGTAAATATGAATTTGTAATTATGCTACTAAATTCTATTCTTGTAATTTGTGTACATAGTGAATGTAACAGAAAGCAAATTATATCGTCCTCAAGGCATAATATTAGAATATTGTATTTTATTTCTTTCATCAATTTGCCTGCGTCATGTTTGAAGCATTAAGAAGGTGCCTTACAGGAAAACATTGAAACGAACTGCAACAAACATCATTAGCATATAACGATGTTAACAGTTGATTATGCGGCGCTTTCATTTTCTTGCTTTTATTTTTGTTATTGTAACAGGAGAAACCATTCTCTGTGATTTCAGTTTTGAAAACTGATGTATAATTGCAATTTTTGAAGTACATTAATTTTATAATAACTTTTGTGTTTTGAAAACCAAACATAAAAACAATCGTAGGAAATAAAAATATGAACCTATTGTTCAAATAAATCTTAAATGAAAACAAATGTGCGCAGTATGGAGATTACTTCAATAAAATCGCTACAATGATCAGGCAGAACGAATCCAATTACAAAACTAAATAAATAAAATACTGGCGAATATAATATTTTCGGAATATTTTTTTTTATAGAATCTTTTTTTACTTTTATGCATATACTTTACAGTATTACTCAAACATTAAAATATATTTTAGAGAAAAATTATTTAAGATTCTCTTATGGTTTTTTTATATTATCCGCCATTCAGCTGTGGCTATATGCCAACACCAATTTAGGTGGCTTAGTTTCCTACCTCGTTCAACTATAAAATATAATAAAGAAACACACCCATTTTACTTGCTGAAAAGCCATAGTTCTAGGTGAGATAACAAGACTCGCAAAGAATGCGAAACATTATATTAATCATTATAAATTTCCAGATCTTATTGTTATAAAAGAAGTGACAATACAAATGAGGACAATCGCTATATGGAAGCTTTCGTTAGTTGGCAATATTGGCAGATTTCGTCAGTGGCTTGGAAATGAGAGTTGGTTTATCTGTAAGAGAAGTACACTACAGAACAAAACTCTCAATCAAAGCTGCAATGTGTAAACGAAATTTGTCATAAAAAAATTAACTTGCTAAAATTGTCCCGCTTGGTATCATTCATTGCTCTTCGGTTACATTTCTGTCTTACATTCTGTAATTAGCATGCTGCTTTTATGCGGAAATTTGATGAGTCCTATTCGATATGTGTCATTTAAATAGCATTAAATGGATAATCAGTAATTGCCCGTAGACTGCAAGTTCGGTAATATCGAAATCTAATGAAACAATTGTTAAAAAGTTTAATAATATTGACGTCTGATGAAACAATTGTTAAAAAGAATTGCTCACTTCACTTTTCCTATTTGTCATCCAATCTCTACAGCTGTTTGTGGATTTTCAGACACACATCTAATAAAACCAACTCTAGTTTTTTATCAATACGAGTAGATGGGGTTTAAACCTGTTTTCATCAATGATAATGCCGTAACTATTTCTTTACGTTTTATGCCTATTTCTTTACAATGTTGATACCGTACGGAAATCATCTTCACCATCATCATCATCATCATCATCATCATCATCATCATCATCATCATCACCATCCTCCTCCTCTTCCTCCTCCTCCTCCTCATCATCATCTCCATCATCATCATCATCATCATCATCTTCATCGTTACCATCATCATCATCATCGTCATCATCATCACCGTCGTAATCACCACCACCACCACCATCATCATCATCATCATCATCATCATCATCATCATCATCATCATCACTATTGCTTTGTTATTAAGTGAGAGAGCAGTGCATTCCAAGAAATGGACATTGCAGCGCAAATATACGAAGCCCAATATATCCATCATGCATCACAATTATATGTGCGCGACCTGATGATCTCACATGAAGATAAATAGCACATAACATTGCAGGTGGGGCTCTTTTAGGAATTCCCTTTTATTGAGTAGCCCATCCCTCTTAAACGGGCCTAGAATACGTCTTGTTTAATGATGTTCAGCGAGACACCTCTGTTTCCAGAAGTGAATTATTCAAACCCCAAAGAATTCCTCTCAACACATGGCTATGATGCTCTTCCTCAACTTCAGCTCGTGACCAGATATGCAGATAGCGACTAAGTGACATGCTAAACTGGTTAGGGTCAAGCAACTGACAAGCAAATCTATGGTATTGAGCATATATTTGTTGTAGACGAAGTTGTTAAACCTCCGTTAACAGCACTATATGGAGGTCCTTTCTGTTTTGTTTCAGACACGGATAAATATTTTCACTTTAGACCTTAACGGTCGTAAAGACACTGCGGCAGTGGATAGACTAAAAAGAGGCCTTCATAGAGAAGACTGTCCCTGTTCCCACTGCAGATGATACACACAACGCATTACAAACACGGTTCCCACACTCGCTTTCACTTTCCATGTCTACCAGTGATATCGATCAGGTATGGAACAATGATTATAGATAAATTTTCCGTTTTTGTTTTACTTAACTTTTGAGAGTGGTCGGGCTAATTTTAGTATTCTCGTTTGTGAGAGCAGTGAAGTTTATTTGAGATATGCTCATTTTAAAAATCATCTCTGGCTAGTCGTGTATATGACGTTGGTGAGGTTTGCGCTCTCTGAGTGCTCTTGTTACTATATTGTTATTGTTGTAAAAAACATACAGCTTATTTTGCTGCGTATGATGGAAAGTGTCAACTGTTCATAGCCAGCAGACAAGATGTCACTTGTTTACTGGTCATGGTTCAAGAATACTTCGAAAAATTCCTTCAGTTCCAAGCAATCCTAATTTTTGTAGGTGTTCTTCATTCACACTCACACTACTATTTTTTCGCCATGTTTGCAGTTGAATGCTGATGCTTCCAAACGCACCAATTGGTAACTCTCTTCAGCGACCACAGCCGTCATATTTACCACTTCAAATTGCCATAGTTGTTTATTTTTTTCTTCTTGTTCCACATTGACCTTGTTGTCTCCAGGGCATTCTATGTTGATTATCATACGTTCTTTTTTTTAACCACAACAATGTCCGGTTTCCAATGTCTGGTCGGCGATCACACTGGATAATTGCATCCCACGAGATTTTGCTATTCTAATTTTGTCACCACACATTAGGCATCTGTCGCCATCGGAAGTGTTGTCTTTTATGCATTTCATATAGTTGATTCTTAACAATTGTTCCTGAGCTGCGCATATCAGTGTTTCCGACGTTATTTTCAGGTCACTCCTCTTTATTCACAGCGACTGGTCTTCTGTATCTCCCCCTGCTTTCACATCTCCGTACGTTTTCTTTTCATTCCATACTGTTTACCTTATTTTTGTTCATTTCTTGTTAAAATTTTTCTTTAGTTATACAAATTTCCGTTTTAATGACGCCCGTCCTCTTCGTGTCTTTCAACAAAAACGGCACGGCTTTTTTTTATATACCACTCTAAGCTGTTTTCCTCTGCTTCGATGCAGTCCTCACAACTGGTAAAACCTCTCCACCCTTTCCCCTGGACAAGTTCTGCCTATGGATGTCACTCTTAGGGTGGAAAGCTCCGTATATCGTTTACATTTTTCTCGTCTTTGTATCCATTTTCTTAATTTCTCTCTTGATATTTTATAACTCCCGTACTATACCAAAGTGATGATATCACCCAGGCAAAATGCACTGCGGTATTTCGTCCTCTTTATGATCTGAGTTCAAATTTGGCCGAGGTTCACTTGCGTATTGTCAAAGTAATTAACTAGATCCATAAAATTTGAGGCCTTTTCCCTACAAAAGAAAGGATTATTATTATACATACAAGCATGAACGCACTTATACATATCTACTCACCGAAATATATATATATATATATATATAAATATATAGATTCATGCATACACATATAGACATGTATTCTCTGTTACGTGCATGTGTGTATTCGTGTATATAATAATTACATTTGTCATTATAATTAAAAACATTTACCATTGTTGAAATGCTTTGCGTTACAAATTCATGGAGGAATGCATATTTTTGTTATTAAATGCACACATACATACACACACATACATGGCTTGGAAACAGGTTTTCTAATTAGCTGAAAACATTTGATTGAATAAATATATCGTCATTAAGTTTTAGACTCATTAGAAATAGAAATTAATGTTAGAAAATGGGAGAAAACATATAGGGTAATAATGAGAAAATATTTAAAATATGCCTTGAAATTATTTTTTTATAATGTTTTTCCTTATATAATAACTTTGAATTTTACAATGGCTATTGTATATAAAGCTGCCGTCAGTATCTACAGAATAAGCTTTGTGATGTTAATGTTTAAACTGTGATACTTCTGATAATTAAACTTTCGGTAGGACCTAGAAATCCACCTACTCAAACATAAATTAATGTAATATATTTTCTATGCTAAAAAAAATCTACTACCAAAATTTATGTGAAGAATTAACATCACTTGAAAAGAAAACGAACAAAAATAACGTATTTACGCTTCATTTCTGAAACTGAAATAGAATTTAATGTATTATAGATGTATAACTGCCATATTATCTGTTACTTTTTTATGGTTTAACATGTATATACAAATTAATTTACTGATTTCAAAAATGGAAGTACTTTAATGTGTATGTGATTTAGTGAATGTTTGTGCCTCACTCTTTGTCTGTCTGTTTTTCTGTTTCTGTTTTTTTCTGTCTCTGTCTCTGTCTCTGTTTCTCTCTCTTCTTCTCTATCACACACACGCATACATACCCACAGCTGTATGTAAATGAAAATCCATATGCGAAATGTGTCCGTATTTTAATAAAAATAGTTACGTATCTAGCATAGCATCATAATATTACATGGAGAGAAACTAAGAAATTATTTCTTTGAAAATTTCTATTTTCTGATTACAGACTTTTAAATTCTCTAATTCCATATTGATATATTCTACTAACCTACGTTTACGGAAATAAAGCACTTTTTATATGTCCAGTATCGTCATCAGTCCATTTATATACCGAAAACTACAGAATATATTAATATTTTTACAAAGATATTTATCGGCAATATATCTGCAAATATGAGAAATTATAAGCATGCAAATACATCCCATGTCCGGAGCAACCGCGTTACTAACAGAAATTAATTTAAGTTTGAGCACAGCCAGATTCGAAACCTAAAGCACCATCAAACGTAAAGATAAAGATGACATACTGATCGTTTACAGTAAACAAACATAAATTTAGAGACACCATTAATTTCGTTGCTCGTCCCTTTACCCATTTAAAAAGTGTTTCTTGCTGGATATACAATTCCTGCTTGAATCTGAGATAATGAACTTTATTGCGAGTTAAGGCTAGATATATTGTACAGGACAGCCACCACCACTACAGTGTATTATATATATATATATATATATATATATATATATATATATATATATATACATATATGAGAGAGAGATACATACAGATATACATATATATATGTATAGCTATAAACACACACACACATATATATATAATATATACCTATATATATCATAAATATATATAGATATATATATATATATATATGCATATTTATATATATATATATATATATGTATGTATTTTATATATATATATATATCGCAGAATAACAATTGGATTTCAACTCAGTAATTGCATTGTTTTCCGACTGATGGGCATATTGGAGCAGCTAACAAGAAATCGTAGAAAAGGTAAATGTTATTTAAATTCATAGTTAGGTACATAGAAATATCTAAAAGTTGGGGAAGGACAACAGTAACATTTGCTGCATTACTGAAAGACTTGGCAACGAATAAAAATGCAGACTATTAAAGAAAATGAGACATGTATTACATACATATTTTACATAACAACTCAGGAATTATCCATGCATAAAAAATAGTGCTGACATGTTTATCATAAATATTGATTTCAAATTCTGGAACAACGCCAGTAAATTCGGAGAGGAAGCATGTCGATTACATCGTCCCCAGTATTCAACTGATAATATATCGACCCCGGAGGAATGAAAGTTAAAGCTAACCAAGGCGAAATTTGAACTGAGAAAGTAAAGAGGAACCAAATCCCGCTAAGCATTTTACCCGGCGTGCTATGCTGATGTGTTTACGTCCGCGTAACTTAGCGGTTCGGCAAAAGAGACCGATAAAGTAAGTACTGGGCTAACAAAGAATAAGTCGTAGGTTCGATTTGTTCGACTAAAGGCGGTACTCCAGCATGACCGGTGTCAAATAACTGAAAAAGTAAAAAACAAAAAAAATGTATATGTATATCAACCTGCACGATGGAAAAAGTGAACATAGAATTCTCTCATATCGATAAACCCATTTCCAGTAGAAATCAGTACCCATGGCTCTTCTTCAAAATATTTAAAGATTGTATTGGCAGAAATCATTTTATTATGATAATGTTCTTGCTGTTCACATTATGAAAGAAACAATTTTGAACGCATCTTTAAGTGCAGAAATGCACTCCTACATACACGTGGTCTGGACGCTTTTGGAAGCGAATCATTCCTTATCATTGGAAATATCAAATTGAAATGCCAACGAACCCTGTAGAACTAGAAAACCAAGGTTCAACTTAAAGGACCACGAGGACAACTTAAGGGATAACCTTACAGTGAGGCTTCTATGCCCTACGACATCGAACCTGTAAGCAAAGCTATTTTGAATAAAACTATTTCTTCTCTGCTTTCCCAAATCTCTTTTAATCTATGGTCCAATACTAACGGCGTTATACACGTTATACACTGGTTCTCCAATATAAAGAATATAAGTAGGTACTTCGTCCTTCAATTTGACTTTAGTTGTTACTACTCTTTTATTTCACTCATACTCCTTAATAAAGTCTTAATTTTAGGAAATTGAAATCCTTCTCTTATTACCGGATTCATCCCAAACTTTAAGCAGTTCGTGCCAGTCACGAGGCCAAACATCCAGAAAGTTTCATCGGATAATAGCTAGCGGTTCTTGAGATCTCATGTTCACAGTCGAATAAGCAACAACAACAACAACAACAACAACAACAATAATAATAATAATAATAATAATAACAACAATAATAACGGACTCTCTTCTCGTAGACGAAGACTAAGCGCTCAGTTTATGCCGTACGACTTACACAAATGATTTGTTCTTAATCATCTAATGTTCCTGCCGCATATTCTCCATCAAATCGATATTGTTTGAACGTGAATAATGCAACGTAAGATGAAATGTTTTGCTCAATAACACAACGCACAACCCGTTCTAGGAATTGAAACCACAACCAGCGATATGTAAATTCAACACCCTAACCACTAGGCCATTATGATGATCATGATGATGATCATCATTATCACGATGATGATAATAATAATAATAAAAATAAAAACAACAACAACCCTACTACTACTGCTGCTGTTAGTACTACTACTACTGCTACTACTATTGCTGCTGCTGCTACTACTACTGCTACTACTACTACTACTACTACTACTACTACTAATAATAATAATAATAATAATAGTAATACTAATAATAATAATAATGATAATAATAATGATAATAATAATATGTAAATGTTTACATGTGTAAATATTCGTACATTAATCTTTGTTTTCGCTTGGCTATCTGGTCGTAGTTTGGACTAATGACGCTGTATGTAAGAATTTCAGGACCAGGTAAAATTTTATATTTACTCATTTTCATTATGGAGTAAAGTTATAAATACAGTTTTCTTTTTGAATTTCTTTTATTATCCTCACCAAGTTTCAGAGAATAAGTTAAATTTCTGTACCGCTTTAATTACATCAAAGTGTTGAAAACATACTTGCGTTTCCACGATGTGCCCATCCACTAATTCTCCGCAGCATATACCGGGTGTCTTGATAAACATTGCTATGAATATGATGAAAATTGTGATAGTGAGTGTAATGGTGAAATTCTGGGTGACAGTCAAAGTAAAAATTATAGTTATTACACTGGTCTAGTAGTGATGGAGATGGTTGAAAGAATATTTACAACTAGAGTACTAATAATAGTGATATAAATTTTTCAGGTAGATGTCTTTGACCAAGCAGTGATGGTGAGGTGAGAACTGACAAGATGGAGGTCATCAGTGGTATAGTTACTCCTTACATTACTGTGTTGGTCTTGTGGGAGTGTCTAGCGAGCCTGCGATTTTTGAGAATATGTGCTGTAATTAGATTAAAGGAAAATATAGTACTGGTTGGTTTGTCAAATCTAAACATGAAAGCCTGCAAAATATGCTTGGGGAAGAGACTAGTATTACGACACATTATTTCAAGAAAAAATATCCATACAATGGCCGATGTAAGTCAACGGCCATCTAGCAGTGCGTATATAAGTGTTCGTATGATCACTGAGCCTTGGTAGGCATCTCACGTACTGCGTGTGTCATAATGAAAATACAGGTGATTGCACAAACTTATAAAACCTACCTAAAAATAGCGATGCCATATTCAAGCAATAATTATAAATGGTTTTACTGGACCAGAACTGTAAGCAGGGGAGATATTGCGCACGGCACATAAGGATTGTGTGTGTATATGTATTTGACAGTGTACATATATATGTGTATGTGTTTGTGTTTGTGTGTGTGTATATCCATGCGCATGTGTGAGAACATATATGCATATCTATCTATCTATCTATCTATCTATCTATCTATCTATCTATCTATCTATCTATATATATATATATGCGTGTGTGTATGTGCGTGTATTTCTTTGCGTGTGTGTGTATATGAGCGTGTATTTGTTTGTGTGTGCACATGAATGTGTGTCTACATGTGTAAGCGTGTGTGTGTATACGTAGATATGCCCACAGATATGTATATGCATACACATTAAGTAGGGTGTCTACAAGTTATGTATGTACGATCTATAACTAGTACACAGGCGTATAAATACATTAAGATATGCCATGGGTGTTAATATGTTAAGAGAATTATTTAAAATGAACAAGAATGAAACAAATGATCCTAATGCTATTTACAGTCATATGTATTTATCCATGGTTTGTGTTCAATAGTGAGGTGATTAGTTCATTAATAATTCCTGCATTTATATTATCCGACAGATGATTATGAAGAATGTATGAAGATAATATCTCTTAAATGACAATGGTTGCACTTTTAATTAACTGTTGTTAACAAGCACTCAACTCATTTTACATTATGATATTTTTCCTAAAATGTGTCCAAAGTTTTGCGATAGCTTCCTGTGAGCATAGAAATGTTTCGATTGAAAAAATATAAGGTAATATTTGCAGCTGGTGCCATGCCAATTATTTCTTCCCAATTCCCGGCTTAGTTAAGAGCTACACGTTCATAGTGTGAAACGCTTGGCTAACTTGCACTTTAACAATTCTGATTCACAATATACATTTGATTTCCCCCTCTTTCTCGCCCCTTTTTTCTAAACTACCTATCTATGACATGTATATATATATATATATATATATATATATATAAATATTTGTTTACATATATATATGTACACAAAAACTCATAAACCCACATGTATATACACGCGCACATTATATAAATATATATATATATACATATATATATATATATATATATATATTATATATATATATATATATAATATATATATATATATATACTACATGACTGTAGATGTCTCTATTCAAATAAACTATTGCAAAAATAATTCGAAATCTCTGTAAAGTAAAACGCATTATTTCACGAATACTTTTTGTTAATATGAATTACTAAAATGTGACTTAGCTGTCTATTCCAGACATAGAATGATTTTTAAGTTAACATGTTCAGCAAGTTGCAAAAACCGTGCTTGTTAGTTCTGTCACATTTACGGAGAAACAAATGTAGAGCGTGGTATAAGCAGTTAAGGTACACTGTAATATTTAGCTACCTGAAAATATTGCCGTGTGTTCGAATGAAACTAATAATATCCTCTGTCTTCATTCTTCCACGCACTAGAACTGTAAATTTCAATAAAATATCGGAATTGATTGCCTCGTCTAAATCCCTTCAACCAGAAGGTCACGCTACATTTTAATTACCTATGTCTTTGGCTTGAGGAAATGACATCTAGAAATAAACCTTAATAACAATTTAGCTTTCTGGGTGAGGATAAAGTAATCAATAAAATTAATAAATGTGGCTATATAAATCCGATTAATGCTAAATGAATTAAGCGTAAAGATATGTCATATGACAATTTAAACTGAAAGGTAGGAAGAGGTATGAACGAACATTAGAAAGACTTTCACTATTAGCATGTGTGTAACAGCAGCTCAACGAACTGGCAGAATCTTTAGAACGTGAAATAAATGCTATGATGTTAATTTTGGACATTAATATCCTGAGTCCAAATTGCAGTCTAGAAGGTTCCATTTACATTTACTCATTGCACAGCGGTGGTCTAAACTACCTTCGAGTTAAATTTACTTTCTTCCGATCTTTGGCAATATATAAAGTACAAACTTGTTGGAATGGAGCCGAAATCTGAACCCAAAATTCAGTGCCCCGTGACAGGTAACATAGCAATCTTGTCGGTGTAAACTGACATCATATCAATACTATTTCATGATATGAATCATTAACATTGTACCTATCTCCCAATGCTCAGGATGCACCGTATGATATGTCTGTGAGTTTAAATTCTGTATCGGTCGTGATATAGAAATTGAAATATATTGCTGAAAATACCTAAGTACATATGTGTGTATATGTGCGTTTGTATGCAAACAGCTACATTTATATAGGCGAATCTAATGGATCACAGGGGATGTGTAATTTCGGTGGTCGGTCTGTACTCTGCATAGGCATTGGGGACCAGGATCCCTGTCATTTGGTTGTGGGGCAGCCAGTGTTGAAGTGCAACCTATGTTAAAGATGTTGACAGCCAGTAGTTTGAAGTTCAGGATGATGGCTTAACATTCATGGCAGCATAAATATATGTATTTCCTGTTGCTACATACTGCTAGTTAGTGAAGAATACACATTTTCTTGGGGAGACAGGCTGGCACTGTCGGGAGATTGATGAGAAAGTTGAGGCTCTGTCGATTCTGGTCCATTCGTCGACGGCGTTTCCTTCCGCAGGTTGTGGTGTCTCGAGAGAAAAGGAGAGACAGTGCTGGAATTCTCTTGCCCTGAATCTAATCCAATGCTTATGCTGTATGTACCCTCATTTGATGTCATTTACACTCATGGAAGTGTAATACTTTGAGACGCTATCTGATGGTGTGAACGTAGCTCTGTTCATAACAGTCTTTGAGTGGGGGCATCCTCCTAGAGGGCAGCTAGTAGAATTTCGAGAGTTCCAACTTACTTTGGAGGTTGTACGGGTGCATTTGTTTTGCATCAATTGTAGCGTGCAATTTTAGAAGAGATGTTATCGAAGCAGGCGTCGCTCCTCTTTATGATATGAAGTTTGAAGCGTTTATAGAGTTTGTGGCCTCTGGGGAAAAGTTTCTTCATCAACAACAGAAAACCTTGGCTAGGTCCGTGAAAACATTTGGATTAAATGCAGGGTTGAACTAGACAATCTTTCTCTTTGTGGTACTCTTCAGGTGAGGGGGTGGCGAATAGCGGTTGTGGGTTTCTGCATATATGTTAACCTACACCTAGATATCTTCCTACTTGAACACTCACGAATGATTCGCACCTGTGCCCAGACATAAACACACCCTACCAGACATGCACATATGCATCAACGAGATAATGCCTTCAGCTCACATACACATGCCATGTCTCTCCCACAGGGCAGCTTGCACACTGTCAAACACACACCGGTATAACTGTCATACGCGTAGCTATCAGACACCCACATTCACTGACAACCATACTTCTGACACCCCACGCCAGCTATGTTTCTTATTCTTTATTGTCCACAAGGGGCTAAACATAGAGGGGATAAACAAGGACAGACAAAGGGATTAAGTCGATCACATCGACACCAGTGCGTAATTGGTACTTAATTTATCGACCCCGAAAGGAGGAAAGGCAAAGTCTACCTCGGCGAAATTTGAACTCTGAACGTAACGGCAGACGAAATAACTATTTCTATTTCGTTACTGCCCACAAGGGGCAAAACACAGAGGGGACAAAATAGGACAGACAAACGGATTAGGTCGATTACATCGACCCCAGTGCGTAACTGTTATTTATTTAATCGACCCCAAAAGGATAAAAGACAAAGTCGACCTCGGCGGAATTTGAACTCAGAATGTAGCGGTAGACGAAATACCGTAAAGCATTTCGCCCAGCGTGGTAACGTTTCTGCCAGCTCGCCGCCTTCCCAAGCCAGCTATGTTTCTGTCACATCCACCGCTTCAAAGGCCGACCATACACCACTTCCCCACGCAGTTTAATTACGTATCGTTTCTAATGCATCTCATATCGCTGAAATTTGATCTCACTCCTAACAGTACCACTAGTTCCACTTTGACCAAGAGCAGTCTAGTCTCCTGCCGCAGCTTTAGATATTCTGTATCATTTCATTCGGTAATCTGTTCCTGAATGAGCTAGTTTTCTATAGCAATATTTCTTAACTTTAAGTCGCAATATATGTGAACGTGCGTGTTTGTATGTGTGTGTGTGTGTGTGTGTGTGTGTGAGTGTGTGTGTGTGGATGTATGCGTGCGTGTGCGCATGTTTGCGTGTGTATGTATGTTTACATATATAGATAAATTCACATATAGTTAAATAGATAGATATACATACATGATGTATTTTTGTATGTATGTATATATGTATGTATGTATGTATGTATGTGTGCATATATATATATATATATATATATATAATATATATATATATATAATATATATATATATATATATATATATTTACATATTAAATTATTAATTAACTTTTTTGAAATTAGAGATGAGACACAAACAATTGCTTCTCTATTTAATTAATATACTATCCCGCTCATTACTGAAATTTTGCCCATCTATTTGTCAAATATTTGTTTCCTTTGGCGTAAAATTCTGAAGGTTTTGAATCAAATGAACTCTCAAAATAGATTTTTACCTCTTGACAATAAGAAATTTATAGTCGCTGAGGAATTTTTCCATCGACAAAAAGATAATAATGAGATAGGCCAATGTCAGGAGAGTGAGTGGCAAAAGGTAAATCTATTGCTTAACACCATATTTTCCTCAGGAATGTCCGGTTAATGCCCAGTCTCATATTATCGCGTAATAATACCAATTCATTAATAATAGGCGCTTTATCTGCAATGTATTTCTAATGTTTTCTATTGACGACTAATAGTATCGGTTCGGTTTATCACTTCATATCATACCAAGCGCCGAATATAAATGTTTTCTTGTATCGTCCTGGTTTTCGGATAGATTTTCATTTTTTACTTTTGTATTCGGTTCTAGCCATTGACATTTTCTTTGAATATGATTATAGGGAACCCTCTTATCATCGCTTGCAAGGATACTAACGAGGCAATATCCAGTAGCAAGTCTAAACTTTATTGACGAGCGGTGGGTAAGTCTTCGGTTTAGCTGAGAAGCATGTTTTTTTGGGAGGAACGCTCTGACCAAACCTAGTCAACCTTTCTAGTTCGTTAAGTTGTGTTATGATTGACGTCTAAAATTTTTTCTAATTTTCGAACAGTTTGCTTTGCATTTCCTTCAGCTATGTTTATCGGAGACTCGGTGACGACATGTAATCGCACAGATTAAGGTGAATCTGGGAGAAGGATGTTTTGCAAGCGAAACTGTCAAAACTATTGTGGAAATGTGAAGACCTTTAAGTTATCATTTCCATAGAGGAAAGGTGTGATATTTCCGGCTTACTTTGCTGCAGATACCTGTTTTGATGCCATAGAGTATGTAGCAAAGAACATAGAAATAATTCAGGTTTTGACGGTTTTATATTTGATAATTATTATGCTATGATGTTAGGTGTTTCCACTATTTTGTCCAACACCTGTATACATATGTATATATATACACAAATATATACATACATATATATGCACACATATATATATTTATATGTGTATATATATATATATATGTATATATATATATATATATATATTATATATATATATATATATATATATATATATATATACAGAGAGAGAGAGAGAGAGAGAGAGAAAGAGAGAGATTATTTAACACTACGGCTTCGTGTGGCGTGCAGGTGCTATTTCCACCACTTGCCTTTTCCTAAGATGTTAATTCAAAACTATATAATTTTCCATCGTTATTTCCTTAATATTCCTTTCCGATTCATCTAATCTCTTTGTTCAGTGAAAGCCACCATCACTGGTGATTACTACAGCGAACACCTTAAATAGAACAGTGAAGTCTTTGAGCGCCGAATAAGAGGCATTGAATTTCCAGTTCTAGGATCTCTGCCTATGCAGGTTATCGGTTGTTCAGACACGATTGCGACGTGTTGCACTTACATTGCCATCGGATCAAGATGTGCATTCAAAGAACGCTTAAAAAGTGAGCAATTTAATGCTGTATGATTCTTGACATTTTTACTTTCACTTAATTCCTTACTATGTTGATGGGGGATAACGGAATGTTGATTTGCGAGACCCTATCTATTCAAAAACATCTTGAGCGTGATTTACCCAAGATATCTATACGGTGTTTTACCATATATCGCACAGCGTCCTCTCTAGTTTAGCATTGATAGTTCCACGTTATGAGACGTTAAACTCGCGCAACAATATGTAACAAGCTTTCTACCGGTTGAACTTTACGGTTTGTAGAGGAAGGTTAAAGATCCACTTGGATCAGTTTATGAACGTCAACCATTGGGCGCTAATAATCCGCATGAAAAATCGTAGGCCTATCTGTCCCACACATTATACCAGACTATAGAAGATTATTGTCACCGTAGAAATTATAACCATATAATTTTCTTCGTGTGTACTTATTTGTAACACGATGATAGTCGCGGGAGTAGATGCATGGTAAGAAGCTTGCTTCCAAACAACACAGTTCTGGGTTCAGTCCCAATGCGTGGCACTTTGGGCAAGTATCTTCTATTACAGCCTCGAGCCGAGCAAAGCCTTCTGAGAGGATTTCGTAGACGGAAACTAAAATAAGTCCTCGTATATATATATATATATATATAAATTTAATTTTGTTTCATCATTGTATTTAGTGCAGTGATGTTTTAACCATATCGCTCATGGAGTTAATAAGCGGGCATTTTAAACTAGTCATGATGCATACGTGTATAAATATGTATGTATACGTTCGCATATGTAAATATTCATATGTTGTATTTCTATATATATATATATATATATATATATGTATTTATGTTTCTCTCGTCCTATATTCCACTGATGAGGCAAAGAAATTCTAAATGCAAAGACAGAAATCCAGGATCTGGAATTATCCAGTAATTTTTTACTAGATTTATTTTGTCTTTCTGTCGTCTCTCCTCGTGCTATATGAACATTTACTGTGGTTTTAGAGTCAGATCCTGGCTGCTATTTTCAGCATGGTGGTATATCGTAGATACCCTAAGTTATAATTTTAAACATATATATATATATCTATATATATATTATATATATATATATATATATATATATATATATATTTGTGTGTGTGTCTGTCCCCCCCCCCCATCGTGACTTGACACCTACGTTGGTGTGTTTACATATCCGTAACCTACCATGTCGGTAAACTTTACTGATAGAATACGAAATGAAAGTTTTCCCTAAAATACGGCAAAAGTCGTCCTTTTCCTTCATGGGTGGTATCTAATTTAAATATGTAGTGACATTCAATATATATAAAATGACGCCAGCACACCGTAAGCAAAATATTTGCTTAACACGAAACTAACAATAAAAAGCCATGGTTGCTTACATACCATTAACAACCACGAGATATGAAAGGATTAACTGAACAATTATGGAGCAAATATGTACAATGCATTCCAAATAATTTGAAAATTCTTTCCAGCATTTTCCGAACATTTGCTGAGTTGAACTAGTCCATGAAAATTCCAGATGACGGAAGCTGTATATGCAAAGATAGATAGAGAGAGAGGGGGAAGAGGTGCACAGGGAGAGAAAATGTGTGAGCGGGAGAACAGATAAAATTGAGTGTAATGACGTAATGTAATATGTATACACAATAAATTCGCTGGTGGGTTTACCAGAAAAACCTCCCACTAGAAATGCGACTGAAATAAAAATGGTGTTGCAGCTGCTAGGCAATGAATGGGTAGAAGTGGTTCACCATTGAGTGGATAGATACATATCTATCAACTCAGAATCCACTGAGGGGATGTCGAGGAATGGAAATTGTTGATGGCTATATTTCATCGTAAATTGAATGTTTATGTCAAGTCCATTTAAAAGTGCTTCAAATTATTTACACCTCTCTGTACGTTCATGCCAAAGAATGAAACAGTCATCCAGTTATTTTCTATGTAGAGGAAGGATGGGTTGCCGTATTTTTCTAGTACCTTGCGATAAAGCCTGATTTCTAGATATGCCATGAATAAGTTAGCAAAAGAGGGGGGCTATTCGTGTACCCATCGCAGTCACCGATGCCTGTCGATATAAGTTGTTTTTTTTAATACACAGAAGTTATCCTCCAAGATAAACTTTCGCCCTTGTATTACGAATTGTTTTTTGATGCGATGTGAGAGTTCATTGGCGTAGTTCTCTAGCCAGAATTGAATTGCCCCTATTCCTAGGTTGTGTGGCATATTGGAATAGAGTTTGACTACTGGAATATACTTGTAGGGCATTTTTATTTTTATTTTTTATTTTAGGGAGGTGATTGAGTAAATCTAATGTCATCCCTTATGTAGCTTTTGTTGTGCTTGAGGAATGGTTCTAAGAGGGTATCTAAAAAATTACTAAGGCGGTGAGTTTCGCATGCGGGACCTGCTACTATAGGTCTTAATTTGAGGTCATAAGAGTATAGACCTTGATTATTATGTCTGTGGCTATCCTGCATGCGTTGCTTATTTTCTCATTTTTGTGTATCTTAGGATACACAATGTATTGTTGAAGCTAATCATATATTTGTATTACTTGTCGGTGAGCCCTTCTCTGTATAGATTTAACAGTTTTTAGGTTTCCAATTATTTTCTATTGACTGTAGTGTTGGACCAGCCTCGATAACTGCTTCAATGTTATCATATTTTAGTGTGTTTAGCTCAGCCCATTCTTTTTAGCTGAAGTTTGGCATGCGTTTTTGTTTGTGTATATGTTGATATGGGTAATTCGTGATGTATTCACAGACATGTTCAGAAAGGGGTGTAGTTACTTCTATTTCAGATTAACGATACGTCATCGTTGTATTTGTCGTATTGATCCTCAGCGACTCGTACTTCTCTACAGAATTCCTCAACGTCTTCTTTCATTTTGTAGTATTTTGGGCGTTGGGAGGTGGATGTGAACTCGAGGCCTTAGAGAGTACGTTGATTTGGTTTGATATTAATTCTTTGTGTGTTAGATTGATGATTTGTATCACTTTTGATTCTTCCTGTCTGTCCGGTGCTATCTCGTATCTATGTGTTTGCGTATCGGGTCTAAAATGATTGAGGTTATTGGGACTGTAGCTGTTATGTAGCTGTTCCCTGTTGTTGTGGAGTGCCTTGTTGCTGTGATTTATGGTGCGGGTTCTTGGAATGGTATTGAAAAGTGTGTCCCTATATCCCATGTTTGGATACAGTGTTTTAGGAGGAGGTTGTTGTTGGTAATTATTCTGTGTTGTACGGGTTTTGTCTTGTGTGGTTGGTTAGTGGATTGTTGGTACAAAAATTCTGGTCGTAACTCCTTATGGGGAGAATGGTGTAATGTCAATCCTGCGGGTGTGTATATATATATTGAGAGAGAGAGAGAGAAGAGAAAGAGAGATAGTTAGATAGATTCATGTATATATATATATATTATATATATATATATATATATATTATATATATATATATATATATATATATATATATACATACATACATGTAACCTTATACACATGTATGTGTGTGTTTTCGTATCATACGTGACATTAAAATTCAGTTCTGTTCCACTACCTAAGCTTTTTTACTCGTCTCATTGGTCATGAAAGTCAGATAAACATTATGATCAGTTCATAACGGAATCAGATAGCTGAGTGTTATTTTCTTGTAGAAATGCCGATAGCAAAATATAATTTACCTTCTTACTTTAAACACAATGTATTATTGAGCACATCATTTCATTCACTCTTGTTTAGTTCGCTCTTCGTTCACTCTTCATTGTTTAGAACAAGGCAAATATGAAAACAATAAAAATAATAATAATAAAATCAATAATATTTATTTTTATTTTGGTGTTAAGCATCTGTATTTTGAAACACTGTTAGTAATCACATACCTTAGTATTATACATTTAATTTTGTGTTATCAACTTATCAACGAATATTGATAAACATCGTTTCTAGTTGCACTGTGTTCATTCATAAATAATTGAATATAATTTTATCAGAAGATCAAATGCCTAGTGGCAGGGAAACTGAAAATTCAAAAAGTTAAAGATTAGTGTTGAAGCAAAATAGTGATATAACTCTATTCTAAATATTTATAAATTTTCAGAACAGTATGTTAATATATTATGCTTCGACATTCAGCTTTCAAATATAATCGTGCATATGTACGTGGGTGTGCATACATTTAATCTGTCCCTCTTTCTCTCTCTCTCTCTCCTTATCTCCTTTATCTCTCTCTCTCTCCTTATTTATCTATCTATATATCTGTCTGTCTGTCTATCTGTCTGTCTCAGCATGAGCCGATTTTGGGGGCCATTTAGACGCAGACAGGCAAACAGTGAACGTATACTTGTTGTAGTTACCCTCAGATCAGTAAATTGCCAGCGTAGGAAACGTACGACCCCCACTCGCCAAAACAAAAAAAAATAATAACTGTAGCAAGAAGGAAGAATGTACAAATTTGCAAGAACAAAAATGTACAAACAAAAAATGCAATAGAAAAGGAAAAAGAATATATGCGCAAACAGTGTCAAATACAAATTTGCAATACATCACTTGAGAATGACTAAAAGTCCATAAAGATGGATGAAAATATTGAAGAGAGTTCAGACAGTTCAAAATGCAAATGTTTAGATCTAAAGAAATGAGTTCAACAATGCGAAAATGCGAAAAATCATGACCTGTCCACAAAATGGCAGTAAGTCAATGGAATCAGTAGGACCAAAGCAATATCATAGCACAATATAGGATATATCGTCTATATATATATATATATATATAATATATATATATATATATACATACACACACGCACACACACATACACACACACACACACACACACACACACATATATATAAATATATATATATATATATATATATATACTAAATGCTAGTATTGCTAGAAATGTAGGTGTTTCCTAACACCCTTATCGCATTTACTGACATTTTAAATTCTCCACTTTGGCGAAACTTTGCAAATTTTCATTGCATACTGTACAATGACCTAGGAATAACAGGTACATGATAATCAAAGATTATTCTATTCCGATTCCATCTGGTTTTGAAGTTAAAATTTCTGGACAGTAGAGATCAACAAGTAGATACTTGACTGAAATTTTATATTTCTGTAACGTCGCCACTGCTCATTGAATTAAACTCAGAGGTATTTCAGGTTGTTCAATGGCCTTCAAGAAATAATTTTTACTATATCTGGTTAAAAGAATTTGGAGTACCTTTGCATAGTTTTATCTGTCTTCAATATTAAATTCGAATCAATCGTAAGTTTCTGAGTTGCTCGTTTTTTACCACTGCCATTACGCCATTTTTGAATGTGGAAAATTACTGAAAAGTTAACTTATAGAACTCACAGTTGATTCTTTAGATGTGACTCCACAATAAAAAAAAGGGGGCGAGAATTTATAACGGGTGATGGGAGGTATTGAAACGGATTCTTGTATGTATTAATGGTGAATGTAAACATATTGCGCTCAGGACCAAATATAGAATGATGTGGTTGACGAGAGGCACATTGGCTAATATTTATGGTAAACATATCAGGGGTAGCGTGGTGAAAATATAAGGGATAGCATGGTGAGCGTACAACTTGAAAAAGTGGCTTAACAAACAATAGCCGCATTCCTATTATATCAGGCAGGGATTTTGTGATATCAAATTATCGAGTTCAGGAAATATAATATTGTTAAGGTATACAGACCCTGTAAATATTGGTGTTACTAGACAGCGAAGGACTCAAATGATTTAAACTAAAACCGTATCCTCATACCTCATCGCCTTCCCAATCGAGAAGCACATCGCGTATTTTCTTCTTGGTGGTCAAGAAGCGCTACAGTGGCTAATTTATTGTCTTCACACCTAAAATATAACTACGCTCTGTAATCTGCAGAATGGGCCAATGTGCAAACTCTAAATATTTTGTTACACTGTTAGTAACATCAGCTGTCATATTAAAAATGGACGACATTGGCTTTCAAAAGTATCTCTTTAACTGTCATCAATTTTACTTTGGAGTTGTAAAGAGCTGAACATGCATATCAGGTTCTGCAATAGAGAAAATAAACACACTGGGGAATTGGTTGGTAAGGAATGCTCACTCTCGATGTTTATTTCTTGGATAATAGTGACAGCGTTTGTCATTACATTAATTTCATGGAATTTGTAAAGTACGGATTTAATATTAATAGCCGAATTTATTATGCAATATTCTATGCATAAGTTACTTTAATTTATCTAATTAGCTTGGGCATGCTTATTAACTGAAACTTAAGATAGGTTTTAATTTACATCTTGAAAAACATGAATCGTATAATGATGTGTACACACTGAGATAAGGACACTCACTTTAGTTAATATTGCTGTAAATCTATAAAAATTGATTCCGAGATATTGCACTTCCGAGTGTTTTGTCCCACACTGATTTAATGTAATTTTTTACCAAGGTTGATATTAGATTACATACTATGTGGTCGATAGAACTTCAATATTTATGTTTGTGTAAAAATTGTCTTTATCATATGCAATAAGCTGGTACTCTCATAAGTTAGGAAAAATGCCTTGATACACAATAAAAGTCACCGAAAATTTGAGGTCAGGGCATGCACCTTTTCAACACAATATCCATTTACTTTCTATAGAAATGGTCCCAGGGGAGCATATTTGTTATAATTTCAGCATATCCAACCTGTGAGTTATTTTCATTTTCTCGGGGGTGAACATGTAATATATGATATAATACAACAATCTTGTGAAGATAACATTTATAATGTAATGGTGAAATGCTCGAAATTTGATGCGATAGGAGTTAACGAAATTCTGCAATACAAGTGGCATCGATATAATTTGCTACACATGTAACGTTCCTAAATTTATGATAACAACAATAAGGAATGCGTTTGTTAGAAACAACTTGGTTGAGATAGGAAATATATTGCTTTATTTGCTCTATATAATTGTGTTTTCTTAAAATCTTTGAAGACATTCGCATAATGCTCCATTTTCACTCGTAGAAATTCGTTAATTTCATTACTAGTCTTATACTAATATAGACAAAATAAATCCGCTAGAATCTCGAACATTTCATGATATTTTACCGATACAGTTAAATATGTTTGACAATCGTTGTGTTCTAGGGCAATTCACTCTGCAGTTTTACCTTTTCCCCATGTGTAAATTTGTTATAATGATGCACAAAATACCCAGAATTGCACTTGGAATAGGGAATCAGAATGAATGCCGAGATTTTTAAATTGTTGACGGTATTCACACTACTGATATGAAAATAGTCAACTAATTCGTGCAAGGACGAGTAGTAACCTGGAAGAAAGTATTTTTATAAAATATCCTAAACAGTGATCATATATGTGAATAGACCTCTAGAATTACGGGTATTTTTTGCGTGTGTGCCGACTTGTTTTCTTTAACAATGACAGGCGTTCCAGATATTCCACAAATTATGCAAAATTTTTTAATTAATAAGTCTTTTAAATCAAATAATAGATTGAATTACCATTCTTCCCTAACACTCGTTGGTATATCCCACATTTACATCACAATAATGAAAATAGCCGGGATTCTCGACCGTAGCTTTCTAATTAAAATAGAGGCCTTCTAGTATCAAGTGATAAATCACACACAACACTGATCTGGTAGATTATTTTGTGGAAGCTGTAATGGTTGAAAATAAAACATTCGTCGAAATCAGAACGTAATAGGCCCACGAACAATTGCAACTAATTATTGTACATTACAAAAATCTGTAGGTAGAGGTAATATAGATATCTATGGTGAACTAGTTATAGTGAAGAGTACCGTAAATCCTCGAGTACAATCCGCAATTTTTTCCCAAAATTTAAAGGTCAAAATCCCTAGTGCGTACTATATGCGAGGTTGCTGCCCGGCAATGTTTATTCAGACGCATTTGGTGATGTGGGGCGTGAAAATACCTTAAGCTAAGCCTGAAAGCAATGAAGTCATAAAATAATTATTCATAACTTGCAGTGAGCAACATTTATTAAAATAAAAGTATTCAGAACACAGAATAACATGTAACAAAAACAATTTGCAAACATATTTACATTCCCATATAACAGTTAAGAACATCACCGCTATTGTATTACGCATGCGGAGAAGTGTCTGTGCGAGAAAGAGAAGGGGTGCGTATTATACACATGGTTTAGGTAGTTCAGAGGTACAGCCCCCTAAAAATCCCCTGCGTAGTATATTCAAGGGCGGACTATACTCGAAAATTTACGGTATTACGATTTTGACCCAGATTAAAATCAAATGTTACCACGACCGGCTATCGATCTTTATTGCTTTTTATCAAGACATTAAACGAATGAAACATCAGTATTTAGCAAAAACGTTAAAATATTTCTGCAATCTAGAATACAGCCGTAACATGTATGCTGACTACTGGTTAAATTCATTCAAATTATCAATAATTGTTCACATGTAATTAGAGAAGGTTAAACATTGAAATTTTTGGTAATTTTCATTATTTATATTTTAACACTATTGACAACATTTATTCCTCGTAATATTAGTGAAATCATATTTATAAACCGCAAATTCAAGTAGTGATAATCATAACAAAGAAAAATTACATTAATCAAACTTTCGACGTGACTTTAATTTTAAATAACAAATCGAAAGATTTGCTTAATGAGAAAATTTTAACAACGTAATTACAATTGGGAGCTGGCTTTTGAGTATGATTATGAGTAATTATTTTTGCAGTTTAAAAACACTGTGTATGTTAAAATTTTAAATTAGGAATGGTCTATCTATGCAGTAGCAATATCGATTTGTATGTATAAAATAAAATACCTATATTTTCTTAATTAATTAAAGAAGATATAAATGTGCAGTATCCATAGTTTTATATGCAAAAGTTTATTTAAAACTCTCGTTGAATTCTTCGTTTATTAATGTAAAATATTTAAAAATGTTCTGCATCTTCCTTTGAAATGGAAATATGATTCAAACGCGTGTATGTGTGGGTGCTGTTGGTTGATAAGCTCAGAGATATGAAGCACTCGTTTTGAAAAAGAAAAGATCAGCACATGAGTGGCTGTGTGGTAAGTAGCTTGTTTACCAACCACATGGTTCCGGGTTCAGTCCCACTGCGTGGCACCTTGGGCAAGCGTCTTCTACTAATGCCTCGAGCCGACCCAAGCCTTGTGAGTGGATTTGGTAGACGGAAACTGAAAGAAGCCCGTCGTATATATGTATATATATATATATATATATATATATATATATATATATATATATAATATATATATCTGTGTTTGTCCCCCTAGCTTGACATCCGAGGCTGGTGTGATTATGTTCCCGTTACTTAGCGGTTCGGCAAAAGAGACCGATAGAATGAGTACTGGGCTTACAAAAGAATAAGTTCCGGTCGAGTTGCTCGATTAAAGGCCGTGCTCCAGCATAGCTGCAGTCAAATGACTGAAACAAGTAGCAGGGAATATATTTAATACAGTTACTGTTTGGAATAATTGCTTATACGTTGGTATTTAAAACTATGGCACACTTTATGGAACATCAAATATATTCGAGCTTAAGAATGTAATAACTGAAAAGTGTGTATGTTTGTTTGCACTGAAATTACATAGAGTTAGAAGACTTGTATTGAATAATCGACTGGTTCTTAAATTTGCATGTTGGTTAGGAGCAAGTGATTGACTATAAATAGCGCAAACTTTAATTAAATTTAGCAGTCTAGGAAATATTGCTTGTAGAGACATGTAGATGTTAACCTCGTAGATACCTAACTTCTGGAATATATATAGTTGAGGTTGTTTCTAACAAAATATTATACTGTGGTAGAATTCTCTGTGATATATATATATATATATATATATATATATATATATAATATATATATATATATATATATATATATATATACTAGATTCTAACTTCCCTCGACAACGTAAATATCATTCTATCTTTAATCGATCCACCCTGAAACTATCTTATACTACCTCACCCAAAATCGAATCTATTGTAGCAGCTTCTAATAAGCAAAAGCTTTCTCTGTACTATCAAAATTCACGTAACTACAACTCTAGACATACGAACACTGAACACACACACAGCTCGAGCATAGATACCCTTAACCCAACCCATCCTATTGACACCACTACAATCTCTACCGCCCTTACAAATAGTACAAATAATAACAACAATTGTAATAATAGCAATGATGGTAATGATAACGTTAATAATACTAATGATATAGAATATTCTAACCACTTCTCTAACCTCTCCTCTGACTATATAACCTTCTCTATTCCTGAACACAGTCCCCAAAATTCACCTAATTGCAATTGCTGTCCTGGAACCGCTTGCCCGTTACAAATCCATTGTAGAAGATATAATGTAATTTACAAATGCACTGTCCGTAATCTATTACACAACTCTACAGTCATATACACATGATCAACCAAAAGTTTTAAGCAACGATATACCGCTCACCTCCATTATTTTAGATACGATAAACATAGTAAATCTTCAACACTCGCCAACAGTATTCATCATCTCAAAAATATACCCTATACTCTATCATAGTCCATACTGAAAGAGGCACAACTCTCCAGCACTGTTAAATAAACACAATGAGGCACTAAGCACATGCAACAACCGCTTTTTTCACACATTCAAATTCTACCACAAATCCAAATGTCTAAACGACCATACAATATATTTCTACAATACTACTTAGGTAATCCCAGTAGCCGTATAAATGTATATATTAACTCTTAATCCCTATCTAACTCCTCACACATACTCGAAAATCACAACCATCTAATTATATTTGTGTGTATATGCGCGTATTCATACGCGCGTGTATATATATGTGTGTATATGCGTGTATGTATGTGTGTATACAAGGTATGTATACCTGCGTATACAGGGGCGATAATACATACAGATATGCGTATGTATGGATATGCATGTGTACATATACACATGAGTAGGAGTTGTATTTGTAGATAGTAGTGATATATATAAACATCTGTATAAATATATATATACATACATATCTAATATATACGTATCTATACATCTTCACATAATTTCTTCTATTACTAAGCACTGACCTGTCCAACCACCTAATCTATGTTCCTAAATTCTTCATTCCATACTACTACCCCCTCTCTGCCCCATCACTTAGATTCTATCAATACATGACTGACACTCCTTTACTTTTTTTTACCTCTCTCTGTCTATTACCCCCATTCCTTCTATCGTTTTACACTCTAATAACTTTCTTTCTCTATCACACTTATCTCCCCTTACCTATTTTCAAATTGACTTGATTGACCACTAACTGGTACACTTTCCCTTATTATCACTCTACTTGTTTTTCTTTTTCTTTTTTTCTTTTTTCATTCTTTTCTTTATTCCTATCTTCCAGTTTCTTTCTTTTTTCTTCTCTTTTTCTTCTCTTTCTTCTCTTTTCTTTATTCCTCTCTTCCTGTTTTCCAATTCACCTTACAAAAACATTCCCTATTTTTAGGTCACTTTAAATAACACTCTTGATTCAATAGCACTGTGTACAGACACTATACTTGGAATGACCAATTTTAGATACTATTGGATTTTAATCATAAGGTATTGGAATCTTCACTTCACTCTGTTGTTACCTGTCCCCAGATCTTCCTCTCACTGGGGCGGAGCGCTCCCCCATCAGTAGGAGCCTGCGCCTCATCTCACTCACTCGATCCAGCAACGAATTTCGGACCCCTGGCGATATCCAGAGCTTTGTGCGCCGTATTAGGTTGTGTGCATTATTCCGCGACACTTCGCCTGATTCTAATAAGGAGAACTGCTTCACCGAATTGGGCCACCAATCCTCCCAGTGGACGGCAGCCTCTGGCCATGTCCAAGCAATCGATTATTTTGCGGGCGTCTGCCAGCGTGCTGTAGACCGGTTTCAATTCTCCAGGCGTCCCCGATATTTGAACATCACCCCAGTCAAACTCTCAGCGCTTCGATATCTCCGACGCCGCAATGACATCATAAAACCGGCCGACAAGAGTGGTGCCGCGGTGGTGTGGCACGCGGACCTCTACAAGGCGGAAACTCTCCGCCAACTCCAAGACACCTCCTTCTATTGCCCTCAGCTTACCAACCCCACGCCCAGCTATCAACTGAGAGTGTCCTCCGCTATCCATGTCTTCCTCTCCTCCTCCCGTCTCACCCACACCACCTCCATCGTTATTGTCCGCAAACCATGCACTCCTACAATTTACTTCCTCCTAAAATTCCACAAACCTAACAATCTTGGCCGCCCCATTTTCTCCAACTGCAACTGATCCAGCGAATTCATATCCCAATATCTTGATCATATCCTTGCCCCTTAGTGGCTTCCTTCCCCTCTCACGTCCATGACAACAACCATGCTCTTCGTTTGACAAATATTTTTCCTTCCCACCTTGACCCTCTAGACTTCTCTTCACTCTTGACACCAATAGTTTTAGACTGTGATCCATCACCACGGGGGGCTTTGTGCACTACAAGACTTCTTTGACATAACCCCCAATCTGACACATCAGCACTTCTTCGTCTGGCCGAACTAGTCCTCGCCTTTAACTGCTTCTTGTTCGCGGGCGATTTAGACCAGAATGTCTCAGGAGTGGCCATGGAAACGTTAATGGTCTCTAACAGTGCGAAACTCTTCGTTGGCTACGTTGAGGCCCATATATTCTAAAGTTTCATTGGTTCCACTCCCAAGCTATAGCGAGCAACTAGGCACCTTTGTATACTTTGTTAAATCTTTCCATCTTGCCTTCCATTTCTCCTGCACTGTTTCCGATACTTCCTTAGCCTTTCTCGATCTTTCTGTCAGCATCCATCACTCCACTACCATATTTAGATTACTGGTGACAAGCATGTTAATAAATGTTAATCTAAAAGCTAAAACACAAGTCAGACTTAAAACATCACACGTAGAGTGAATGCAGTTAATATGTTCAGAACAGGCTACAACGTACACACGTACATATACATACATTCTGTAAGACACACAGTATTTCAATATGAGCTTCTAATACCGGTCACTAGCAAGCCATCCCAAGGGTCCTCTACTAGGTACAACTGTTGAGGCTTTGTAACATACTCATCTTAATCAATCTTGTTTAATGAAATCAGTCAGTTATGAATACCAAATCAGAGCAGTGCTCCATAATAATGTAATCGAAAAGAGAAATTACGTCGGTTTATGTGAAGGAAAAATTTAAAACAAGATACGAAAACCGTCAGTCTTATTGCCGACACATCAACGAAACTAAAACCAATAAGCTGTCTATCATTTTATGATCGTTGAAGATCAATTACACACGACTTATAATCAAGTGGAGCATCGTTCAGAAATCTTCGCAGTAAGTAAATGAATGAAAAGAGATGTAAGCTATGTGTAACTGGAATAACGCACAATCTTTTTTAGATTCAAGAATACCACCGCACTCCGTAATCCCAGATCCGATGTTTGTGGCACATGTATGCACGTGGGCGAATGTCTGTTGTCGAACTGGTGGACTCTCGCTGGACTGAGCAGATGTCTCGTAATATTGAGCCTGCTGGATGCTGGATAATTCTAAACTAGGTAGACGAATGATGATTTCAACTTAGAAAGGGGACGCAAATTTGTTTTATTCTTAATTTCTTCCTTTTCTCCCTTTTCAACCTGTATATAGTTATGAGCTATAAGTAGTAGCTCATAATTATATACTGTGTATATTAAACAATATGTAAACGCACGAGTGAGTATGTAGTCAAAGCTAATATTAAATGTTGAACTTTAACCATCGAACATTAAAAAAAATCATAAAACAATAAGAGGTTGAGCATGTGGAACGTTGGAACGTATTACCTTGACGCACATTAGAGGTGGAATAAAGTGTGTGTATTTTTACCTTTCGAGCAATGCTATTCGTTGGACAGAGGAGAAATGAAAAGTCCAGGAAACTAAAAAAATCCAGGGAAAGAATGTGTGTGGTTACATGGCTGAAATGACCGGAAGTGGGTAGAGAGAGAGAGAGAAAGCGTTTTTGGGGGGAACAAGAGAGTGCGAAGTTGGCAAGTGTGTATGTGTTTTAATATCTATGTGTGCGTGTATAGTTGTATTTATTTGAGTGATGTGTGCGTAAATGTATGGTGTCGTCGAATAGATTTGTTGCCAACATTCGATTCGCTGGCGAGAGGCAAGTGGTGACGTAAAAAGAGTGAGAGAACGGGTGTTGCTGTATAAATTTATGTAGTCAAAGCGATCAAAAATATCTTAACATTTATATGAACTGAATATTAACCAGGCGTAAATTGTCAAAAAATCTTGTAAGGAGCACCTATATTGTGTGCTGGAATAATAACATCTTCAATGCCTTCCTACATCAATGTATTTTTTAATCCATTATCTATAACGGTGATGGTGATTTAAATACCGGATATGTCACACAACTTCCGTGGAGCCCTCTGAAATTTATACTGGACACTCTCGTAACACTTTTAAGTCAATATCTTGTTCGTTTCCTGGATGATATGGAAATATAGGTATATTCTGCTGTTGTTTCGAAAAACAGGTTCCAAAGTTGGAGATCATAAAGATAAATAATAAAGAAAGACGGCTGAAACGAAAACTAACTGATAACTGACTACCTATGCACACTCAATTAAATCGATTAACACATAAGACAAAAAGCGAGCCAAAAAAACATCAAAATTAATATCACAAGAGGTATATATCAGGTTGTTTTAAAATAATATTCAAATCGAGGAAAATTATTTCTCAGTGAACAAGTCAAACTTTCGAGTGACAAAAATGTTGCCACCATTTTACAAATAAATATTTTAGTTAAGTTTAAGGGCTAACATATGTTTCACGCTTTAATTTCCGCAGACGATCTGAGATCAAAACACTTCCTATGCAAGATCTCTGTAAAACACACACACACACACATACGATAGAAACTTTTGAAAATCTTCGTCTGATCCTGTTATTGCTCTTCATAGACTCACAGATTAAATGATCTAACAATATAACGAAACACACTAACCTGAAACCACTAATTTCTATCTTCACAACGTCAAATACGAAATATGGCTATCAAATAACTCTCACTTCTTGACCACGCTGAAATGTTTGAAAGACTGTTTGAAAAAAAAAATACTGTCCATAAATATATAGTAGAATCTCGGTTAACTTCGTTTAATATACTAATACGTTAATGTTTAATTCATGGAAACAAAACAGTAAATTTACTATTGAAAATATTGATTACAACAACAATATCTTAAAAACAATACAAAGTTAAGTGTAACACAATCAACAAGGGTAAGAAACAGCCATCTAAATCATCTCAATCAATGTAAGTATAAAATCTTCAATAGCAGCACTTATAAGTGAGAAT
Source organism: Octopus sinensis (assembly GCF_006345805.1). Classification (NCBI taxonomy): domain Eukaryota; kingdom Metazoa; phylum Mollusca; class Cephalopoda; order Octopoda; family Octopodidae; genus Octopus; species Octopus sinensis. The sequence goes on along the minus strand of NC_042999.1, from coordinate 32,301,101 downwards.
TAGATATTGCAGTGAAAGTCAGAATAATGACATAGAAGATATTACATCATGATAAGGAATTTAATAGCGGAAAGCCAATACCAAATATAGAAGCGATGTTGTTCAATAAAAGCGTAAATATATATGAGTGTGTGTATATAAATGTGTTGTATATATAATTATGTGTCCTATACACATCAGATAACAAACTATCATATATACGGAAATGTATACACACACACACACACACATACACACACACATATATATATATCTGTATATATATATATATATATTATATATATATATACATATATATATGTATATATATATATATATATATATATATATATACATATATACATACATACAGATATACATATACATTCATATATACATATATATATGTATATATATATATGTTCGCATAAACAAAGAGGTGTCAGTTCGATTCCCACGCGTACGGAAAACTTATTCTTATATGCCCCATTATTAGACTTCTTTCGTTAATGCGCGGCGATCGCTATAAGCTTTAAGGTTATAAAAATACTATTAATATTATATACAAGACGTGTAAAAATTATATAAATATTTATATATATATATATACGTACAATTTTTCTCCAAGACATACTACATTGATTGACTTTCTTATGTCTTCAAACATGCCTCGAGCGTATTTCTTGCTGGTAACAAGGCTATACATAGAGGCAGATGATGTTTGCAAAAGGTACCAGAAGTTTTGATAAAGATGCGTAGCACAGTTGCAAATTTTTACTTCTTTTACTTCACCTCTCTCACGTATTAATAACTTGCCTTCGTTATCGCATATATCTACACAAATTTCTATTTCTTTGTAAGTTTGAATAGGGAATATGTTCTTGATGTGGTTAATACAATTTGAAATAACATGACCATTACTCGTTCTCAGATGATTGGCAATCGATGTATGAATCATCAAAAGTTTAGAATTTTTAAAAGATCAATGGAAATATTGATACTCATTAAAGAGATTATGTATTATTTTACGTAATGAAATATATTATGACAACCTTGTAACTCCACGTCTTTTCCTTCAGGTTTCTATTTTTGTTTTTTTTAAAATATATCTGTGTGCTTCCCATTAACCTTCTTTTTGTGTGTAATGCATATAAAGCTTTCAGATATCCATGTACCGATTTGCGCGCGCACACAGACTCACACACTTACATACAAACATACATGTATAGGTGAGTATGTATACATGCAAATACATACATTGGTGTGAATACACACGCATTTATACATATATGTATGTATATACATATATATATATATATATATATATATATATATATATATATATATATATATATATATTATATATATATATATATTGTACACAGATATACACACAGACACACGCACACACACACACACATATATATACGACTATATATATTCGCATATAGTCACTTATCATTAAACAAAACCTTTCCTTGGGAATCTATTCATGGGTTATCAACATATTTTCAGGCCGTATTAATATTTCTCTTTCTGCTATGAATGATTGCTAACCATATTTTCTCCCGAACGTCGAATTACACTACATTTTATATGCGCTTTGTTCTTCTTTTTGGTTTTTTGGGCTATTACAAAATACACATTCCTGCTTAGAACGTATTCTTATCAATTGCCGTCACACGAGCATCCTTCATCCTCCCATGGTATTCCGTGATGGCGAAATGCCGTCAGTTAAGAGTGTTGAAAATATATTAGATATTTTTTTCACGCCACCCTTGCGTATAATCGAAAATATTGCGTTCTATGAGCATTGATATTTCACGTTCATTTGATTGTAACATAAATCTTTGTGAAGAGGAAGTCTATATAGCTTTTTTTCGTAAGATATGAAATATATGAACTATACGAATGTTCATCCCATGCTATTTCCAAATATTCATTTTAGTATATCACCATTGTATTAGATTCTAATTATTGATAGCGGCAGAATCGCTAATTTACAGTCACGTGTGTGTCAAAAATTTGAATATCGAATTAACTAGCTATCTTTGTGTTTAACACTACTGAACATCTGCCTGCTACATTCTATGATATTTATTTTCGTTGCGCCACCATATCGACGGTGCATCATCAATTCTGTTACACTACAAAATTTCAGTTAGTGTAAGATTTTGTATCTTCCCTTTAGCTTCAAGAAAATATAGCAACCCAACTTTTGACAGAATATACAAATAATATTGTTGTGTACATTGTACTTATTTCGCATATCTGTAATTGAAGTCACTGTTTATCTTCACATCTGTAGTATGACCTGACAGTATTCTGTTTAATCTATATTCATTTATAGTAACTATGTCCAAATCTTCTATAATAAAACCACACCTTTGCAAATAAACATATCTCTTATCCTCGCAACCGTTCTGGATGTTATGCAAATAAAAGGAGCATTTTAAGTAATGAATATTTCCTATGAATATTTCAATCGATAAATGCAGCGATCACTTTATAATTAGTATTAATTTCTATATATTTAGTTTGAGTTTGATATGGCTTTCAATATTAAGGCTCTGCAATGCTTTGTTTCTCAATATCTAACAAACAAATTTATGCACACAATATCAGAAGTTGTGTGTTATTTCTGCCTCGCTACACTGTGTAAATATGACACAACTTAAAGCATTTGTTCATTAGTACATTACAAGATATACAAAGAGCAGAGTGTTTATCTATTTCACAAAAAAAAAAAAAAATCCCAGTACTAAAATCATTTGTAAAATTTGTAAGCAACCCTCAAAGAGTTACAATTCCCATCATTCTTCTGGCAGACATTTATTGATTTGTGTTCGTGTTTACATTTTTTTCAAGCTGATACCATATAATTTCACATTGAAACCGATATTCTCACGCTATGCTTACCGGAAATGTCTATAAATGCGAATAAATTAGGAGGATCGCCAGTAGCATCGAATCCAATAACTGTATAGAACGTAAAGAAAGTGACGGAAAATAGGCAATTCCACGAATTAATTAATGAATTAAAATACATTTCACAACAAATCCTATGAAGATGTATTTTGTAATTCAATTAATAATATATAATTACTTGTTTTAATTTGTATATTGAACCTTTAACGATAATTTATTTTTAATATTGACTGATACTTCTCAATATATATATATATATATATATATATATATATTGAGAAGTATCATTCAATATTAAGAATAAATAAATAAATATATATATATATCATTCTAATTATATATAAAATACAATTATACACTGCATAATTTCGTCATGCATTTTAATATATTTATTTGAATACATTCATAAAATCGACCCTTCTTATGAGATTGACTACCGAGTGTTTGTAATTATACAAAATTTAAAATAGAATTACAAAAAAAAGAAACGTTCAGTGCTAATGTTGTAATAATCATTATTGTGTTTTACTCTGGTATCAATTAAGTCCGTCAACACCGTAATTCCCAACAAAATATTATCCGACATTTTAAAAAAATTTCTGTAGAATTTGGATTTATTTGTAGCTACGTTTTGCTTCATTCTTATCAATGAAGATTCGTTCCTATTAAATGGTTTTAGTTAAATTCTATTTTTCTCGGCAGATTCATTCACTGAGGTAAAACATCCGTAATTTCAAGAAAATTTCTATACCTTTAATTAAAAAGTGCATCAGTCTTTTCTTCTTTCTTTCATTCCTTCTTTCCTTACTTCTTTCCTTCCATCTTTCCTTCTTCTTTCCTTCTCACTTTCCTTCTTTCCTTCTATCTTTCTGTCCTTCTTTCTTTCCTTCTTTCCTTCTATATTTCCGTCCTCTTTTTCTTTCCTTCTTTCTTTCTTTGCTTCTTTCCCACCTCTCCTTCCTTCTTTCTCTCTTTCTATCCTTCCTCCTTTGCTTTCTTATTCCATTCCTTTTTTCTTTCATTCTTTCCTACTTACCTTCCTTTTCCTTCCTTCCTTCCTTCCTTCCTTCTTTTTTCACTCTTTCCTTTTCCCTTCCTTCTTCCCTTCCTTCCTTCTATATTTTTCTGCCACTTTCTGTCCTTCTCACTCTCTTTCTCATTCTTTCTCTTTCTCTCTCTATTTTCCCTCTCTCTGTTTCTCATTCTCTCACTTCCTCTCCTCTCATTTTCTCTCTTTCTTTCTTTCTTTCATTCTTTCTCTTTCTCTCTTTCTGTCTCCCTGTCTATGTGTATGTGTCTGTCATTGATTATGTGTATGTATGCTTAGGCATGTTCATATGTACATATAAACATAAATAAACACACAGACACACTCACATATGCACACACTCACACACACACACATATCTACACACAGAGAAAGATGTTTAGAGGCCTAAGTGGTCATAGGAAATTAAAAGGAACGCTGTGTATATACAGATAAGAATGAAATTCTATGCATATGTAGTAGTCTGGATGAGAATTGAATTTCATATTGAGAAGTTCGGTTAAAATAATCGTGGTAAAACTATTCGTGAGATATCTACGTTCCAACTCCATATAAACATACTTCCGTACTGAAGAGCATGATGATACGTTTATACAACGAATTCAAAACCTAATAAATCCAATAAAATCTAATAAAATTGAAAGTCTAATAAAATGCAAACGAATTCCGTTCCAATAAAATGACTTCAAATTAAGTAACCAGAAGTATTATGGGTAGTATCACTATAAAACTAGACAGTGAAATCACCGGTAATAAAATATTCATTAGATAGATGAAATTAAAGAAGCTGCAACAGATTATGTCTAATTAAAGAAACAATTGTTGTCGGCATCACTCTATTCCAGAAACCCATAAGGAAGTGCGACTATGCACAGTCACACATAATCTTCGTTTATTCTCACATGT
>NC_042999.1:32266240-32291240 GCF_006345805.1 Octopus sinensis | reverse complement strand
TGGTTATCAGACTGTTCTGCCAAAGGGAAATAGTGCCCGTACGTTCATATGCACTTGTAATATGTCATTACTCTCTCTCTCTCTCTCTCTCTCTCTCTCTCTCTCTCTACCACCAACCCAACTTAAACCTTAAATATTCCTCTTTTGACACCCTACAGGAACATATAACTGGACACATTCCCTCCCTTCATATTCGCTTCGCCCTTTTCTCACTATCCCAACTTCTCTTAAATCTATTGCCTAAAATTTAACATTTTTTCCTAAGTCCAACAACATTGAACATCGTATAAATACGACCTATTCTATCCCACCCATCTATCTTCCAAATGTCCTCTGCTACTACTAATTCTCTAAATACCCTGTTCATTGAACGCTACAGCTTCTTGATCTGTCTCACATATCTCTTCCAATTCTGCTAGCTCCAGTACTCCAGCCTAACACCAATTGACTCGACTACATTCTCCTGCCACTACTACTCACTTGAGTAAGGAGTATAATGCAGGTTGTGTGTGAGCATGGATATCTTAAATAAAATGAGACAATAACGCCAAGGCAGTATGAAATTAGAGATATTTGAGGGCTATGAGAGATATTCTTCATCAGTGACGATATGAGAGAGTTTAATAGAGGGAAATACTAGATTTCAATATATGAAGTTATTTTGGAAAGAGAGTGATATAGGAAGTATGATGGAAAATAAGCGAATAAATATAAAACTAAAAATGTTTTTTTTTCATTTTTATATATTTTTATATGTTTTTATTTCTATTCTTTAATTTCCCGTTATATTTCTTATATCTCTTCCTTTCCAAAATAACTTCTTATATTGAAATCTATTTCCCTGTATTTAGCTCTCTCATATCGTTCCTGATGAAGGGATATCATTATATTTACACGCACTTACCTAATAGATACATGAAGATATATGTAGAGAAATCGCACGCAGAAAAATTGTATAAATATGTAATTGTTTAGGTAATGCGTTACTACTTAGATTCATACACAAAAAATTACTTATGTTGAAATGGAGTCTAATAAAAATACAATTGTAAATAAGTAAATAAATATATAACAAAAAATGTATGTATTTTGTAAGAAAAACTGACACCCTTAAATCTACTTTGTATTAATCATGTAAATTAAAGTGAGACTTTTGGTCTCTCTCAAAACTATATAGCGTTTTATTTATTTGGAGAATCGTTAACGATCATGTAAACTGAAATTTACAGTTCTTTAGTTAGGGGCAAAAATACTTATGTGTGCGCAAAAAGTGGACAAATAGAGGTAAATGTGGATAGTTAATTTAACTTAGGAATTATAGAAAATATATAGAAAAAGATTATAGATAAACATATATATATATATTTTTGCATTAAGGTGTGGAAAATGAATATTTAAATTATAAATTTAAAAATACATACATTATAAGTATTAACATATATAAATTAGAGTATTTAAAGTCATTTAACGAGGTTAAAAAAATTTGTTGAAAAATACCGCAATAATTATGCACCAACCCAATATGTTAGTTAATAGAAAATTAACATACTTCTACGTCATTTTCAACTTAACAAACTTTCCCAGTACGACACAAAAGCATATTAATATATATTTTTGAAAACTCTTTAATCTAAACACAGAATTAACTATTTTGATCCTCGAATTGAACATTGATGTATGGATGCTTACCACTTGCAGTACCATTGAAAGATTAACTGAAGTAATAGGAGACGAAATACCTGCGGGTTTTACTTACTTATGATTTAGGAATAGTCATAGCTACAGAGAAATTATTTTTCAGTTTTCTCAAGAAAAAATTATCGCCGTTAAAATTATTATGTATTTTTCAATACATGTAGCATAGAATACGCAAAGTCCAATCTCGGATAACAAATTTTACTTCAGATTTAACTTATCTTCAACTTTATCTTATCGAATGTCCTTCCAAATACTTGTAAGAAATACATTTGTACCAACCGAAATTCATGGATCTCAATTATAGAAGTTTGAAAAATAGGCATTACGAGGGGTACCCAAAATTAACTAGAGAGGTTCTCTGAGGGGAAATACTGTTGCAGAGCAAGCTTTTTCCGCTAGAGGCCTCTTGATGCGACCCTCAGGCATCAGTTTGTCGACCGGCGGCTTTCGAGGAAGCCGTAATACCATGTGATGCGTCATTTTTGTCGCAGAGCTTCTCCCCTGATCATTGATGTACGTGATGGCTGAATCGAAGGAACAGTTTGCTTTCGTGAAATTCTGCTAGGGCAAACGGCGGTTGCAACACTTGACATGCTTCAAACAACTTACAAGGACGCTGCCAGGTGGAAAAAAAACAGTTTACGAGTTGTTTCTACGCTTTAACAATGGACACTTGTCGCTTGAGAACAAGTCTCGTTCAGGGCGACCGTCGAACTCCTGGACGAGTTAGAACATCAGTGGTTGTGTGGTAAGTAGCTTGCTTACTAAACACGTGGTTTCGGTTTCCGTCCCACTGCGTGGTGCCTTGGGCAAGTGTATTCTACTATATCCTCTGGCTGACCAAAGCCTTGTGAGTAAATTTGGTAGACGGAAACTGAAAGAATCCCGTCGTATATATATATATATATATATATATATATATATATGTTTGTGTGTGTGTGTTTGTGTATCTGTGTTTGTCCCCGAACATCGCTTGACAACCGATGCTGGAGTGTTTACGTCCCAGGAACTTAGCAGTTCGGCAAAAGAGCCTTATAGTATAAGTACTAGGCTTACAAATAATAAGTCCTGGGGTCGAATTCTCTCGACTAAAGGCGGTGCTACAGCATGCCAACAGTCAAATAACTGAAACGAGTAACAGAGTAAAAGATTTAAAAAAAGAGAGACTGGTCTTGAAACAACGTCACAAAATTTACCAACTTGTTGATATGGTGGGTGCATCCTGAAGTTTCTGTCAACAAACTGTGAACGAAGATTTACGAATGAAAAGAGATGCAGTTAAATTTCTGTCTCATCTGCTCACAAAAGACCAAAAGCAGTCACGATTGAATGTGTATCGTGAACTGAAAGAACATTTGGAAGTTGTTCCGGACCTTTTTTCGAATGATATCATTAGTGACGAAAGCTGGTGCTACATAATTTACAGTGGAAGAAGTGTAAAATAAATAAATAAAAATACGACGGTGACATTAAAAGGTAACACTTTGCAAGAATTCCAGCACTGCTTTGAACAGTGAAAAGCGCATCTGGACCGATGCATTGCTTCAAATGGAGAATACTTTGCAAAATTCCAATTTCCTTTGGGCACCCCTCGTATTTCACATTATAATCATCAAATCTTCGAGAAATTTTACGCGTCATCCAATAATTTCAAATGCAAGTGTATTTCTTAATTAATTTATGATACAATATATAGTGGCTTATTTATGTGATCGGTTACAGAAAATAATTTCCTCATCACATGGTCTTATATTTGTTTCTGACTGTATTTTGCCAGCAATAGCAGTTGCATTTCAACACTCTTTTGACTCATCAGTACCAGTGATACATTATATAGTTGGCAGATATTATTTGCTGGGGACAAAAAGTTATGAGTGCAATATTTTACAGATTACTCTATCATTCTTAAATCCAAATACCCTCCACTCAACCACAACGCAATTCTTTACATTTTTTAAAGAATGAATAATTTTAAATGAAGTAGTTATTGAAATATATATACTAACACTAATGGCAAACATCTCCTGATGTTCAGGTGTATTTCGTGATTTCAAACGGAGGTAATGCTGATTCCTTCCGACATAATCTAATTTTACAATTTACTTGATATATTCGATAAGTAGCTAGAATAAGTTTAAACATCCCTTTGTCTTGCAGTATTGTATATTTGCTCGTGTATTTTGCTCCTAATTTATTCGATATTGTATTTATTAAGCGGCTAAATTGTAGGTTAGCTTAGAGTAAATAGTTTCTCTACCATACGGTTTTTAGTTATAATATCTATGTTGGAATTCATTGTGTGACTGATAATGACCTACGCTCTGAACAACGTTTTCTATAATTATGAATAATATCATAATTTTCTGCCAAAAACCTAAATGCATATATTATTGTCAAAAGCTTTCGAAAGTTGGTTAAACATATGTTTTATTGAACGATCTGTCAATTAGGCATAATCAGCGATTAATATCGATAATATATTTTACAGATTTTATTTATATCAATTGTGTTGCTTTTGTTTCCACTTAACCTCACTTCTGCTTCACTTCCTCTGTCTGCATGTCAGCATAATATTGATTTTCAGAACGACTGATTGATACAGTAATTGAACATTTTGGATATTTCCATGTAGTAAAAAGAAACCTGCTTTAAAGTAGTAATGTACTCATTTGGCTGCATTGACCAGGAAAAAAAAGCTCATTATATCTAACAGGTAGTGAACGTAAATATGTATTTTGTATATATATATATAAATATATATATACATACACACACACATATACATATATATACCCGCACATGTATATGTATATTTTATTTTTTTAAAGATAGATTTAACCGTTAAAGGTATTTTTTTAATATGTTGGCCATTGATAAATTTGTTTAGAAAATTTTATATATATATTAAAGAAGCTAGTATCATCACCACTAGTTTTAAATTAGATAAAAAAATAGCGATCCATCCAAATAAAGATGTCTTTATAACTATTTAGGACCATAAAAAGAACTTGCTATTTAATCCTAAATGCAGACTAATTAACCCTGCAAAATCAGAAATTGTTGCAATTGTTAAGGATATTATTTTAGAAAATCAATGCTAAAGTTAGAGGGGCAACTAATTTAGTACAATGGTCCAAATGTATAGTAGTTGTTACTTTGTTTAAAGCAATCAGAAATAATAATAAAGCAAGAATTACACAATTTGATATTGTAGGTTTCTATGCATCTATTTCTAATAGACTGCTATGTAAAGCCCTCACTTTCGCAAGCGATTTTACAGAGATAAGTGAACAAGATAAGGATATAATCCTCCATGCTAGAAAGACCTTTCTCTTCGGCGAGAACACAGAATGGGTTAAGACAGCAGGCATATAGAGCTCTTTCGATGTGAGCATGCGTATTTGATGGAGCAGGCATATGCGATCTCATTGGCTATTCCTGTTTGACAAGTTAGGGAAAGCTTATTCTGGTATATATTCCTCTATTTATAGGTACGATGCTCTAGCTTTAGCTAAGAATACCATTGTACCAGCGCAAGATCTGTTAAGGAAGGATATTGTCAATCTTATAAAAACATTCGATCTTAGCAAAACAATAGGTACCAGCCTGAGGTTGTCAATTTACTTCTCGGATCTGTAAATTTACAAAATTATAATTACATACCCTACAAAAAGCCCAAAGATAGACTTAGTTGTATAAATGTAGTTTCCTGCCACCCGCTAGAGTTTTTATCAATTTAGTTAAGAATAGTAGTAGGAGAATTTGTAACTTCATCTCCAATAAATATATATTTAATAATGCTGCCACATTATGCAACAATGTTATGGAAGCTAGTGGATTTAAACGGGAAACACCTTACACACATAATATTAGATGAGAAATAAAGGAAATAAAACATAGACACAGGGAAATTATCTAGTCCACACCTCCTTACTCATCCAAAGAAACCTCTAATATAGACATTTGTCACTAATATACAGACATTTTCCAATACATCACAAATATAGAAAAATTTATTAGTCATAACCTAAAAATTAATTTCAGTTTCACCCAAAATTTAAAAGCATAATTACATACAGTGCAACACAGCAATTCGATGTCGGCTGTATGACTAAGGCCATTATTAATGAAGCAACCGTAAATTCTACAAACACTAATAATAGACTTCCATTCAAAAGATATGTGGGTCTCACAGAGGGAAATTGCAAATCAAGATTCAACAATCACACCTTAAGCCTCAGTCACAGGAATAAACGAAAACCTGCCTAATTATCCAGTTATATATGGTCCTTAAAAGACAGCTGTGGTAGGTTATACAAAGGCGACACATGCCGCCCCCTCAAAATAAGGGTAGAGGAATATCGCAAAGCTGTGACACGGGGAGATATTGCTAAATCGAGTATAGCTGACCATGTATGGAGAAATGGAGATCACCTCCCACTGTAGGCTGAAGTTAAACTAATAGATAGAGAACACGACTGGAAAATAAGAAAAACTAAAAGAAGTAAAACCGAGTGCAGATATGAACAGCATATGTGAAACGATATTATGGAAGGATAGGAGAATATTAGATTTATCAGCCATAAAATTCACTCCATAATTTCCCACGGTCATATGGCGCAGTGTTTCAGAGTCCGGGCTACTAAGCCCAATATAATAATAATAATAATAATAATAATAATAATGATGATGATGATGATGATGATGATGATATTTCGAAATTTCTCCAAGACAATGAATGAAGCCTGGAGGGAATACCAGCTGAAACGTTGTGTTAACAACGTCAATGTTAAATAATGTAAATAATTCCTCATCTCTTAAATATAAAACTGTAATATATATATATATTATATATATATATATATATACTCTTTTACTCTTTTACTCTTTTACTTGTTTCAGTCATTTGACTGCGGCCATGCTGGAGCACCGCCTTTAGTCGAGCAAATCGACCCCGGGACTTATTCTTTGTAAGCCCAGTACTTATTCTATCGGTCTCCTTTGCCGAACCGCTAAGTAACGGGGACGTAAACACACCAGCATCGGTTGTCAAGCAATGCTAAGGGGACAAACACAGACACACAAACATACACACACATACACACACATATATATATATATATATATACATATATACGACAGGCTTCTTTCAGTTTCCGTCTACCAAATCCACTCACAAGGCATTGGTCGGTCCGGGGCTATAGCAGAAGACACTTGCCCAAGATGCCACGCAGTGGGACTGAACCCGGGACCATGTGGTTGGTTAGCAAGCTACTTACCACACAGCCACTCCTGTATATATATATACAAGATTAGAAAATGGAGAAATACATCTAAATCAAATATCAATTACCAGATAATACACAAACACATACTTTATGAAACCACCTCATAAGAGAATGTAGGGTTAAACATAAAAAAGCAGAACAAATCAGTGTACATAAAGGAATGTACATAAAAAAGTGTACATAAAAGAGTAATGTTGTATAATAAGTAGAATATATATAAAAAAGAGAATATAAATATAAGTAAATATAAATATAAGTATAAGTACATTCCTTTATGTACACTGATTTGTTCTGCTTTTTTATGTTCAACCCTACATTCTCTTATGAGGTGGTTTAATAAAGTATGTGTTTGTGTATTATCTGGTAATTGATATTTGATTTAGATGTATTTCTCCATTTTCTTATCTTGTATTAGTAATTTGTGGTAAATCATCTTACCTTTGCCCATATAATACAGTAAATGAATTGATTGCATCGCAATCCTTAACATTTATGTATTAACTTGGGTACTTCACTAGCAGTATATTGGATATATGTTATCCCATGGAGGGTTGCATTTACAACCCTTATCTCAATTTGTATATATATATATATATATATATATAATTTCTAAGTGATAACTTTAGAAATATTATTCAAAGAAGTGGGATTATTCGTAAGAGAATACTGAAAATAATATCGACGTGAAAACTACGTGTTAATTTTATAGAATACTCGCAGCTAAACCCGGTTTCACTCGGTCGGGTTGGATGATATGGCTGTAAAACCTGTTGTGTGCAAGCATTCGACGTGTTTGGGCACGCTTACGTTAAAAAAAGATTTTCGAATGACTTTTTCTGTCAAAACGCAAAAAATAACAGACCAATCAGAAAAAAAAAAACAACCAAGATTCAACCAAATCAAAGATTAAACCCAAATACTAAGCGAACAAAAATGAATCATACTACTACCATTGCGAGCGCACACACGCACACACGCAAAGCCGCACACACGCAAAACCGCACACACACGCTAACACACACACATACACGTACATACACGCACACATTCACCTACTACCCTTTTATATACACACATATATTCACACATAGTTGAAACGCTGTTTGGTTTATTTTTCAGCATGCAATTTTCATCATCCCACTACCAAGTATGACATCACCCCTTCTTTCCTTATTCATAAACGCAAAAGTATCATTATATTAGATTGTCTCTCTAACCACAGGATCTATGAAAAATTACAAATCCCTGCAACACCACCGGATCATTCTACACATGTGTGTAATTTTTTAACCCAGCCGTTTGACCGTGAATCTCAAGACAAGAAAGAATCGCTCATGTCAAATTTATATCCAAAGATTCTTCAAAACAAAAGAAAAATAAAAGAAATCAACCAGAAGAATCGATTCCGTGCCTCGTAGCAAACAGTGGAAGTAATAATTGAAATAAAAGCGACGGCAATAACAGCACCGGCAAATGCAACAGCGACAACAGTTTCGAATCTTATCCTCATTCATAATATATTTTAATATATACTTCTAACCAACATAAATATTTGCGCAATATTGGTAAAAGAAGTGAACAGAATATTCTGAATTTAATTAGCAAGCAGCTTTTAATGGTTTGTCGTTTTCATTATATTGGTGTATTTGGCACGGTTTAAGGACATCACATATTTCCGAGTCTTCGTCAATATAGAAAACATCTTATTAATGTTGTTTTGGACAACCCATTCAGATATAGTATAGTCGAGTGCATTATACTAATAAATGATATTATTTGACGTCTTGTAGTATTCATTTTCTGTAACACTTTCTTTGCCTACGTAATACCAAATTATTGTTTCAAATTTTCAATATACTTAAACATAATAAATTCTAAGCAGAAAAGAAAATCCTTCAAAAGTCGTTCATAATAATCTATCAAATCTCCCAATATTAAATATTGAATTAACTATGGCTACAAAATGACATATTTTTCGTTTTCCGTGTTGAAGTCATATCGATTTTCTATAAATAAATCCATTTAGGTTTTCATGAGTCAATCTTTCTCTAGCTGTAAAATAAATCACCAACCATAATTTAATAAATTTTCGACGAAATTCGCATACATTGAAGTGTCACATCTTCATTACCACGTAAAGATTCAAATCTAAATTTATATATTTAGTAGAAAAGGTGGAGCTTAGGGTTCCATTGGCAATTATGCAGTTAAATTAAACGATACACGCATTCACTACTGCTATTTTCCACTATATTTCTTTGTCAGGGGAAACATGAACTGTCGCACACTTGTAATGCAAATGTACCTAAACAACAGAGTTAATACATTTGAACGATCATAAATTAAATGAATTATATATAATTAATAATGCCTCTAATGTACAATTATGTATCGATACATGGAGGTGGAATTTTCTCTTTTTCTGAACTGGTTATGTGAAAAAAACACGTTCACTTGACTATCGTAAAGGAGGTTTATTTTTCATTTTAACTGAATGCTCCTTAGATGCCTGGTTTCCAAAATTTCTTTTAAAGCTTTTTGAAAGTAGAGATCAATTTTTTATGTGACCAAAGTCAAAAAATAATTAAGGAATGTAATAAGAGTTTATGAATAAAGCACCCTCTAAATATCTAGGTAAGCATGAATAACAAATCATGAAAACAAAATTGCTTCCCACACCGCAACAAAAACATCAATATCCGATATCATTAACGTATTTCGAGTGTGAGAATGATTATTTTATTACTTTTATCATTTGATTTCACAGCTAATAGATTTTATTCATGTAACGGTACCATTAGTTGAATTCAGGATGTAACCATTCTTTACAATTATTGCTCACACACTCACACACATACTCACAAGTGCGCGTGTCTCTGTGTGTGTGTGTGTGTCGATCGGTGTATTTTATTTAGCCATAACAGTAGACATATATATTTGTTGAAACTCAAATTCGATAGAATGTTTTGTAATTTCATTTTATATTACAGCAGGTGTGTAGTTGACAGAATGGTGAGCTGCATGTCACGTATTTTTAGGTTGTGCCCTTCATCTTATCGGGTTGATGATATAGGTACAAGTTAGGCACTAGAATCGATGTATTCTACTAACCATCTTCCCAATAAAACTTTAAGCCTTGCTCTTATAGTATAAAGTATTATCTGAACTTACTGATGTTTAACTCAGCTGTTATTACAATTAGATATTAGTAATACAATTAAATATAAGCACATTCCGTATACTGATCGCGAAATAGTGCGATTGTTTGGTAAGTATCGTCTTATTATCTGGTACACAATATTGGCAATTTAAAACCGTTTTAATATTTACTCGACTCTAAGATGATACCAAAGCATGTCCATTTAGTGGTTTGGTAGGGTGGTAAAATCAATCCTCTATATGTATATATGCTGGTGTATTGTAACATCTGTCAGCAGTATTCGACAACTGAAAACCATATAAGGTCCCTTCGAGTTGAGTTGTTAAATTCTCTATCGACAAACGGGTATTCAAAGAATCACATTTTATTCTTGGGTTTGGGAATAAATTATTTCAAAGCATCGTCATAAATATTATAGTATAGTTGAAGAGTTATTTGATGCTTACCTAAAAGTTATCGTGATTTACGCTTGATTGATATTAAATATCGAGAAGTCACATAAGCCTCATGTATTGGATAGGAACATGATACATCATAAGTTTTAAGTGAAGTGATGCTTCAGTATAAAATTATATATATATATATATATCATGTATTAGATATATTGCGTGCATCAAGTAAACGAAAGCATTGGGTCAGTCATCTCGAGATCGATACGCTTACGTTTTAGAGAATTTTTGTAATTCTTAACTAACATTTGTATTGTCAACGGACAAAATGGTTTTAGTTTTGCGTGATAACCTAGAACAATACAGGTTTCACTATAGTTCTTTGGACATATGTTATTGGTATTTTAATAAACTGTATTTGAACTTCAGTCTCACACTCACAGTTCATGCTCTTCCACGAAACGAATATTTAAGTAAGGTAGGTGTTTCATTCCAACATATATACTAACAGTTTACCTACTGGATAGTTCTGCGATTATAGTAGCATACAAAGAACAGACAGTAAGATATATTAGAAAGAGGACAGGTAATAAATAATCGTACTTTATGAAGAGAAAATATATATAATTGCTTAGTAAACTACTTCGTCGTTATATTTATTTCACTCACTTAGAATTATACATGAATATCAAAGTATCTATTATATTTGGAATGTATACACACATACACACACACATTCATGGATATACACACACTCACATATACATATGTAATTATATTTGAGTGTGTGTGCACGCGCACGCCTCTGTGCATATATCACTCTACTTATGCAACAGGAACAATGATTAAAAAAAAAAAGAAATATTCTCCCTGCCTGTGCTTATACAAAACATATTATTATAAAACTCTAGATATGAATACAATAATGATTATCGACGCCAAGGTCTAGTTTAACAAGACGGACAATTTGAAGATTTATTTGTAGAGCCAGTGCTAAGTGGACTGCCGCAAACGCCATTATGTACAATTTGCAAAGTAATAGTGATAAAACGGTGTAAGATAATATTTCAAACTGTTGCGACTAAATTCTTACACGTCATATTGGATGACTCGTTTCCACTAACATCACAAATTCGTAAGCTTTATGAACATTGGATATATAAATATCGAAATTATTAATACTACCTTTTCTTTATTTTTACAATCTGAATAGTGTATTTGTGTTGAGAATATATGAATAAGCTTAGGAATAATTTAGATAAATTTATCGAACATATAGCAATGAAACATTTGATGTATTTAATAAAATAAGTTATAAACGTTAACACATTGGAAGTAATTGTGTTGTATCAAGGACGAAATAAAATTGCTTAGATTTTCTAGGGAAAATGTACACATGGATAGAAAGAACATTAAGTGAAATGTTGTTTTATATATTTTCTTATTAACTGAGATGGATGAAAAGAGTGGAAAGAGAATAAGAACGAAGGAACATGAGAGACAGGATAAAATTGACGAAGACAGAGCAATGGA
This sequence comes from Octopus sinensis, assembly GCF_006345805.1. NCBI lineage: Eukaryota > Metazoa > Mollusca > Cephalopoda > Octopoda > Octopodidae > Octopus > Octopus sinensis. The sequence continues at coordinate 32,279,172 of NC_042999.1, read as the reverse complement.
TATATTGTATGGCGCTTAAAGAAATTGCTAAAAATCTGCTGTGTGAATACGTACTCGTCGTCAGATATCTTGTTTTCAATATAGTCTCAGTAGACGTTACGGTAAACAAACATATACATCTCACTCAAATTTAATTATTTTAATTTGGTAGATATCCATTTTAATCGTAATTAGTAGAACTAGTTTCCAACACCCGATCTTTCATGCAGTAAACACAATATCATTCAGGGAAAAATGATTCCAGAGTCACAAACGGATTTTAGAAAAAGGAGTGAAATCGATTTTGAAAGTTCAGTCTTTTAAATGTTGTCAACACTGATTCAAGCTCAAAATAGACTTGAACATATATTTCTTTAAGAAAATATGCAAACAGTGAATAAAATATATTTGAACATCCCACATATTTCCTCTATCAAACCTTGTGTATTCATGTTACATCAAAACACAATAACCTGCATTTCTAATTAATATTCATATTCTACATAAATGAAAATCTTTAGACAAGTATCCGATAAATTGCTAAAGTAATACAAAGATATGGCCATATAATCGTCAGAGTATTCTCTGTAAAGAATGGTACGTTGCATTATATTATAGATAGCACATACCGTCAATGCAGGCGGTGATAATTCAATTGCAGCAACACCTTTGTTTTCTAACGTCTTAAACGGTAAATCAATTCTCAATTAACTACCATACGTATCTACCGTTAAAACACTAAATTAAAAAGAGGAGAAAATAGGCCATTTTTAAAGAGGTACTTTGTATAATCATCTGCAGAACGTATAGTTTCCTTGAAAATTCGCCTCATTTCACTGGATTATAGAGTTGAATAACAACTCTAATAGGGAGTGATGGCGGCAACTTGTTTGTCTCTCGGTGCCGATAGATTACGTTATTTGTCATGTGATATGGTTGAGGTTATTGACTATCCACCGGTTTTCAACATCAACAGCTATCTCCGCTGAGGTCGAATTTCACTATCATGTTTCAGGATCAATACAAAAAAGATCAGTAGATCTGTGGCGTCAATAGAACCGCTTTAACCACCTTCCTTGTGCCAAATTTTCAAACCAATGTTACTAGCTATCTGCCAAAAACGGAAACAACATTTTTAGTGTGTGGGATGAAATGCTAGTGGGGATATTTGTCGGGTATTCATGTGTTCTATCCAATTCTCGCCGATCTCATATTTCTTCGCATTTCATTCAAGGGTAGAGGGAGATAAAATAATATATAATTATGGAATCTATTTAGTCGACATGCCCCATCCTCTCAGAATTGCTGGCTTTGTGTTAAAATTAGAAAGAATTATTACTATTATAATACCAGCATGATATCTTATTTAGCAGGGATGCTGTCTTGAGATTTGACTGCAACACGTTTCCCCAAATAGCAAGAATCCTCCTTAGGATTCTTGCAGCATACAGGATTGCATTTTACTGTTGAACCAGGATGCGAATTTTTAATTCTAATATCTTTAACCCCTTAGATAGAAATTCGGGTATTGTATGAAGGGAGCCAATTATCACTTTATGCTTCTTTTTCATATAACCTGTTTAGGTAGGCTCGATTCTGAAATAGTATATCACTACAGCGCAATGTTTGTTTTGGGAACATCGTTTTCATATCTTTGGAAGAGAATTTAGATAAGAAACAGACCCATCCTGCTGCATAACTCGATAATTGTCATGCTAGGGTCTTTATTCGGACAACCAGTTTCATGTGGGATAATACGTTTTATTTGCATTAAACGCATAAAAAGTAACGTGGTGTGCAGTCATCAGAACCAACCGTATATTAGCGGCCTGCCAGTCATAGATAAGGCGATCCTTTCCCCTTTAAGGTGGGTCTATCAACATAAGGAGCATTTCTATTATTATTATTATTATTATTATTATTATTATATTATTATTATTATTATTATTATTATTATTATTATCATTATTATTATTATTATTATCAGTTTCGTTTCCATTTGTTGCTGTGTGTTCCCGACACACGCAAGAAATGGTAGCAACATATTTTAATGGACCCTCAATATATTGATAGGCCATTAAAATGAATGCAGCAGTGTTCACTTATTGAAGCAAATCGCATTTTGATTTTTATAGTGTCGACATATTAACCATAGGTGCTAGCCAACTCTTCCATGACTTGATTTATACAGCATTGGTGCTAAACCTTTACACCCAGAGATTACGTAGCCCACTGTTTCAATATTATCATTGCAATATCGGCATTTTGTATCTATTTCATTTTCCCTCACAATGATTTGGTAGTTCCGGATCAATATGGTTTGATCTAGAGCTGCTTATAATTAGGCCTTGAGTCTCTGTTTGTATCCCTCAGCTTCGAAGCCATATATTAGTGTGCTTCTGCTCAACGTAAACTTGTTTGCTACAGGCCACTTATTACCAAAGCAGAAATTTCTGCTCCTACCTACAGACAATTTTTCATGCCTCTGTTTCCATGCCATTTATTTCACATTCTTTGCAAAAGCAGTTGCCGATCTTCCATTAGGCTGTTCACCTTGGATATCATGCTTGAAATGAATAGCAAATAATTTGCTCCTCCATCAAGTTGTTCAGCTTGGGTATCATGTATGAAATCAATAGCAAATATTTTGCTCTCATTAATGCCAGAATGTATCTTCTTACGCATTCCATGATTTCCAGATTTTATTATCCAATTGTTTGTTGCTTCAAGTTAATTGGCCTGTCGAATTCCTTCTTTATCTTCTCTTAGATGCTAGCATGCAGAATTCCAGAGTCTTCATATATTCCTAGGTATTTATGTCTATTTCTGCTCAAGTTGTTTTTTTTATAAATGTGTTAGCATCTAACCCAACTGAATTTGAGGTCCTCAATATCACTTCCTGGAAGGTGACCTTGGAACAGATATCTAGACTAAATTCCATCTCGATATCTTCAATGAATGTGTTCACAGTACCTAGTAGTCTTCAAGCTTATCATTTTGTTTGCCATAGAATTTAAATCATACTATATCTTCCTATCCTTTTGAGTTGGAAAATTTCACAAAATCTTTCATTTCTTCAATTACTCTATGAACCAGATGAATATTATAGGTACTTCCAGCTTCAAGCCGCGATTTCTGATAAATCGTGTTATCTAAGTGAATGCAATAAAGGGTAAACTCAATATTCTGTTCCAAATTTGAAATATAATTAAAATAATCTTTGAATATTTGTGGGTTGTAATTCCTATTTATACATTAGCATTTCAACATCTCAAAATTAGCAAACAAAAGAGTTCTTCTTTAGTTTCACTCAATGCTAGAAAATAATACAAAAAAAATGAAACATTGCAGAAATGGAATAATGTTACTAAGATATTTTCAGTAAAGTGATATGTTCTGTTCAATGAATATTTGGGAGCCCTCGAAATTTTCAGACAATGCTCTATCACAACGCTTGCATTCAATGTACTCGAACTTTAGTTAAATTTCTGCAAGATCGCTGAGAATTTATTCTAGCATGTACACATAGCCAAATCTACATTACAACGACCAGACCATCCATTAAACCCATACATCTTTTAGCTCACATCATTATTTCAGGTATACGTAATTCCCATACCAGTGCTTAAAAAGGCATTAATACTGCTATCTTTACTTCTGTCAATTTCACTTTGAAACTTTTGAGAAGTAATATTTTATTTTTCAGCAACAAAACTCACCGAAAAGCATTAGAAATTTCCTGTCAATCCTGATCTCAGTAAAATATGCAGTCTTAATACACATCATTTGTAAGCGCTACATTATTCTGCTATGTGCTTATTCACATGATTTGTAACTTCATACACAGTCATATAGCTTTTATTGCTATAATTCCTATTTACGAGTGCTTAAAAATAACTAAAGAAGGCAATTTACAATTAAGTAATAGTAATAACAACTTGAAGACAGTTATTTAGTGAGTTCTTTCTATTATGAATGTCTGCATTTTATTTCTTTTGCTATTACGATCAACAAATTATCGTTTTTATACATTTTTTGTGATGAAGAGCAAAATGGAGTCTATAGTTAGCGTTGCGATATAATGATGACTTAATACACTGATATTTTCTTCAATGAGAATCCGGTTGATAATATCTAAATATGTTATGTGTAAACTTCTTTCTAAACCATTAACTTTTGTGTATTCGAGTCTACTCCTTGGAAATAAAATAAAAATATCAATACGCAATCTCTATCTATGTCACTCCTCTACAGTACATTACTATAAAATGATATATATTGATCTGGTTTGATTGTTTCTACATATTCATTCCAGTATAGAAATACAATTTTGTATTCTCTTCTTTGTTTGGCCGCAGGTCATTCGTATTTCAACATGAATATTTCCAATACTAATTCCCATGGTATTCTGTCGTATTTTGTTTCAAAAGTACTGTTATAGAGGAAATATTTCACTATTATATAGTATATGTTGTTAGGCGGACAACTCTCCACATTAACATTCTCATGCTTTCGGATGTCATTACCAAGGAAATTAGTACCTAGAAGTGATGTCGTATACTACCAAGAATGAAAGAATGAATCAAGCCGCACTGCGATTATTATATGCAATATAGCTACATGCATTACCGTCATTCAACTGGGCTTACACGTCATCATTAAACGTGTTAGACGTAGCAGCAACATCTCTCTCTCTCTCTCTCTCTCTCTCTCTCATCAGCTAGCAGGTAATCATCAAACTAGAAAAATATTTGATATATATATATATATATATATATATATATTTATATATATATATGTCATTATGTGAGCTGATCAAACATAAGTTGAAGTTTCTTTAAATTCAGCCACATTGAGATTTGTGGGTGACTAACTAATATCCCATACCTTACTTATCAACAAATATTGATTTTTTTTTAGTTTTCTCGATTAATGTTTACATGTAAGAAATGGAGCAAAACACTAATTGTTCTGTTTATATCATTCTCGGATATTTTAACGGGAAAATCCGTCAAGCTTGAATCAATATTCCTCATAATCTACAAACTGACAGCATAGACAACATATATATATATATATATATATCATTATGTGAGCTGATCAAACATAAGTTGAAGTTTCTTTAAATTCAGCCACATTGAGATTTGTGGGTGACTAACTAATATCCCATACCTTACTTATCAACAAATATTGATTTTTTTTTAGTTTTCTCGATTAATGTTTACATGTAAGAAATGGAGCAAAACACTAATTGTTCTGTTTATATCATTCTCGGATATTTTAACGGGAAAATCCGTCAAGCTTGAATCAATATTCCTCATAATCTACAAACTGACAGCATAGACAACATATATATATATATATATATATATATATATATATAATTTCAACAATTGAGGGCAAAATTAATTAATTATTAATCAATTTCACCAAGTATTCAGTATGCAAAGGGACCATTCAAGGCGAATTCAAATTATTACATTATATAAAAGGGCTTAGTAAAATAAATTACTTTGCCGCATACTGAACTCATTAGAAATAGCAGCTAAAAAACTTTTTTAAGGCTATTTCTAATACTTAAAGAAAATCTCTCTCATATATAGTGTTTGCATAATTCAACTCACATATATATATATATGGTGAATCAAAGCCTTATGAGATAACAATATATTTTAAGAGGATGAAATTAACTTTTACTTCAGAAGAGAGGCGAATAATTGAAGCAACAACTATATAAATTGTATATTATGCTATAATTTATACGTTTTATATTGCATAACTAGTAGGATTTCACAGAACTCGTTAAATGTAAATACTGTGTTTACTTACTGCTCTCAAGTAACTTTATCCACGCTCTTTAACTATTTCGCTGGTAAGTAAATAGTCAGGTATTACTTGCTGTATTTCATACAAAATTTGTTCCATTATTTTGTTACCTCCCTTCCACATCCGTTTTCAAATCCCATCAAGTATATTCTATAAGAGTAATATAGCGAGGCACTTTAATCAGTTGTCATCCTTCCACAGTTTTGTTGGCATATACAAGTGATATGAATCAATATCATATGTAATGTATTGTGCTACTTTACCAGAAGCTATTTTACTCAGTTGGGGCAATAATAAAGAAATGGCGTGATATATTATTACTTTACGTTGTACCGTTTGGCGAATTTAATGAGATGGGTCGAACTCAGGTCAACACAGTAAAGAAATAATGCAAAAATCATTTTTAAGATTCTTCTAAACCAAAAATACCGCTGAGCTTCGTTAACGTTTTCAGATGGTTCTAACACTAAAGTTATTGCATGATTATTACATGCTTATATTCACTTAATGATTTCTTAACGTTCTCTAAAATCTTTACGTTACAATACTATTTAAATTCTGTTACAGAGGTTGTAGAATCAATGCAAAGTTATTTAGCAAGCGTGTTTCAGTTTTAAACAGTTGTAGTTTTAACTATGAACTAATCCAATCTAACGTATGAAATATGATGAAAAAATATATTGTTCAATAATATTAACACTTAATGCAGTATAGCTCATAGTGAAAAATCAGCAAATGTTTCACTAAATGGCTCCTGCAAGCAATGGATGTCTTACGTAGAAAAACTTGCATGCTGCTTATTTGAAATGTCAGAACAGAAAGATATAGAACAAGAAAATGTAATATCTAAATCTGCATCTAAGCATGTTTTTATCTTCAACGAACTACGTGGCGACATTATATATGACTCTGTAACCTTCATAATATGGATTATTCTTTACGACTATTTTTGGTTTACATAAGAACATGTTTAAAATAGTTCTAAAATAGCTTGATGTGTTAAAAAGTATTTTAAAACACAGTCGAAAGCTTAAGAAAAAACAGATAATTAAGGTTAGAGGCAATTGACATTAACTACAAAATTTATGAAAATGATGAATGTGTGTCACTCGATTTAATAGTCATAACTGCGAACTCCCTGGTCTAAAAGTGTTAACACCACAATCCTTTTCTACTCTACCTTGAATGCCTTTTCCCGCTGTTGTCTTCCCTCACGATGCAACCCATTATGAAATTGGAAGCGTTCCAGAGGTCAATAACAATAAACACAGACGGCATGACAGACATTATCTATTGGGCTCGACTAAAAGAACGCAATCTCTACTCTCTCCAACGCCGTCGTGAGCGCTACATCATTTGTGTGATGTAGAAAGTATTCCATCAATATTGCACAAATGATGTTGGCATCAGTTTGAGAATCCGCCCAAGACTAGGCCCCCGTGGTTTCCGCCTACTATAAAATTCGAACGCAAGATACATAACATTACGACACAACTAATTTATCTCAACCGGTCCAGCTCTCTTTAATACTATACCATTATATATCAAAACTAAAACAGATACCATGAAATTCAAAAAATCCTGGGCCAACCTTCTATACCGGGATATGTCTCCAACAATAATAGCTAATTCCTAGATTAGCCATGGTGTTCCATATATGAGTAAAAGACTTGACCAGGTGGTGCTATTAAGTTAGACATAGCCTGGACATATACTAGCCAAAACCTGTCTAAGTTATCTAAGTTATTATCAAATCATCATCATCTCCCTACACAATGTTCCTTAACAAAGGAAACATAATGGATAGGATATACCGAAATTAGGGTATGTTCGAAGGCAGAATTAATCACTAAATGATCAATTTGCCTTCGAATAGAAGTTGTTCTGAGGTGAATGAGCAATGGTGAAATAACAAAACATCCTGTCGATTATAATCTAGCCTGAAAAAAATATACTCATCTGCAATTTACTGGAAACAAAATAATACAACCAACTTTATTTAAATGCTTTCTTTGAATGACGCTGATTTTGATTCTCTTTCTTGTTTCAAGTTTGACGTAAGTCTAAATTCACTGAACAGATACATGTTATGGATAGAGTCTTCCGAAGAGCCTCTTCCGGTGGTAGAAAATGATCGGTTATACAACTGAATTCTTCCAGATCTGTGCATGACAAAGTGCAATTTAATTTCTTTTTCTATCATAAGAAAATCACCCTATAGACAATAGACCTAAAATGTTGTTGAATGGAACTAGTCGATTACATCGGCCCAAGAACTCGGCTAATATTTATTTTATCGAAACTGAAAAGAAGATGGGCAAAGTTATCTCGGAAAAACTTGAATTCAGAACGTAAAGAAGCACGAAACGCCGTCAAGCATTTCGTGGGCTAATGATTCTGCCAGCCCGCTGCCTTATGAAAATAATAAAATAATAAATAACATTACATATTATCTCTTCGCTAGGAGAAACATGTTGAAGACAATGAACATTTTCGTTAAGCAATAGAGACGATTAATATAATAGAAATCTTTTCTTCAGATCAACATGTTTATTTAAAAGCCTTCTAGCGTATATTTAGACTTTTCCCTTCACTGTTCCATGAACGCATTTGAACAATGAATAGCAAAATCTGATTGATCTTCCATGACCAGACATATGCAAGGCAACCGACTGTAAAACCTTGTAATAATACACTAACAAATATACAAATCAATGCTTTACTCAAGTAAGACTTACATTGCATCATACCTGCACACCAAATTACATTACTATGTTGGTGTTTATAAAGAGCATTCAAATGTTTTTTGTTGGGAATAATTTTACATACTTGCATCGATTTATAGTTAATAATAATATGTTATAGACTGGATGTCTTAAAACCACTGAACATAATTTAGAACATTCCTTAATGGGAGAATTAATGCTACGGTTGTAGTTGAGGTTACGAAAGTTATGCACATATTCACACAAGCATTCGCACACACGCACAGACACAAAAGCAGACACACACGCGCATACATATATACATGCGTATATACATACATACATACATACATACATACATACATACATACATACATACATATATACATATGCATATATACATATATGTGTATATGTATGTGTGTTTGTGTGTATATGTGTGTATGTGTGTATGTATGTGTAGATATAGATGCAATCGAATGTCTCCTTCTATTTTTATGGTGACACAATGTCAGATCATGTAGAGTTGGTTGACATTTTCAGAGTATCGGGCACAATTAGTAAGCTGCGGTCTTATTTGTTTTGTATTTAAAGACGACCTAATACGATTCACATTCAGTACATTAAACTTTCTAAAGATGGCAGTACAACTTGTCGGTAGAATCATCATAAAAGGTCAGTGACCTTATGCATTCACGAAACCTTTCATAGAAATAGATGGAAACAAACAGAAATGTACAGTGAAAGAGTAATTTTATGAAACGAAGAGCTTAAAGGAAATGAATTAGTAGATAGAAGACGCAAATGAAATGGAAAATACGTTTGGTCGACATTTACACATAAGAATATAAAGATCGCTTGTATATAATAAAATATAATAAGCATTCATGGTCAAGGGCACATTTGCACAACATCATATCTTCACTTCAAATCTATAATGAAGCTAAGAGCACATCATCTTATGGAAAATTAGATTTTTAAATGATTGTCTGTAACTTGATGCGCATATAACATATTTTAAAACGTGCCACTCCTTACAATTAGAGTCACAAATATGGAAGAGTTACTAATGTTGATGCTACCGCTTCCAATTCTAATATTTTGTAATATCTTTAATAATGCTGTGCGAATTTTGCGTAGGGCACTGTTGTACAAACTATTACCCTATTTTAACTAATATTCCGATTCAGATGACGTTGCTGAGTACGTTTCCTCAAAGGGTTCCTAAACCTCCCTGCAAAATGACATGTCAACATGTAGATATAAGTCATTGTGCACCAATTCTTATAGGCAACCGACTCGACCAATCGCTTGGGTTTGTCGGTCAAAAATGTTTCTGGGTTTTTTCTTCTTTCCTATTTGAAACACCATTTCAATTCACAACCAGGACAATAAAGTATTATCTAAGCTGCAGCGGCGTTGATAGTCAATAGAACATTCCTCTCAGAATGTCAGAGTTTATTTTTGCATAAATCGACAGTCGCGAACTAATATTTTGGCCATTAAAGAAAGGCTATAATTCATTGAAAATTTTTAAGAAAGAATCACAAGTAATTGGAAAAATTAAAGGAAAAATAATTCCGAATATTATTATTTATTTCCTATAGTATAATGTTTTGAAACTGGCTTTTTAATATCACGACTAGCATTGTGAGAAATCAAACTTTATATACTATTTCTGTGGATTGCTGCTTTTGAAGATTTGTTTTACAGCACACGAAATAATAGTTTACACAAGTTCAGTTTCTTAAGTCAGTATCTCTTCCAACTTCCTAGTTGGAAACATGGTTGGAGAACTGTTGCATGTTACAATCATACTTCCTATATATCTAATAATTTGTGCATGTACCAATAGAGCATTTTCTCGCCTCTATTACTATTTAGATATATTCAACAGGCTCGAGTAATGACTGAGGCAAACCGATGGGCAAAGATGCATGTTCTGTGTAAATTATTAATACTTCTGCATACGAAAACATCAGTAAAACCTGTGAGCTGGATACTAATGGAGCTTACTGGGGTGCCTATGCGCAATCCACCAGTGGACTGTGAATGATTACTTGGGTGCTATTGCGATAAATGCGAAGCGTGTTTGCAGTGAAAAGTCACAGGATATGGCACTTTGATCCATTACATTCAGCCAGAAACTGAAGAGCAGTGTGCAGTGGAGATACACGGAATCGCCTGCAAATAAAGAAATATGTCTCCACCAACCACAAGGATATTGATGATCACCGATTTAGGGTACGAACATTGTCATATACAAGAACATCACCTTGAAATGGGGTCTAGATTAACCAGTATATGCTACAGTGAAATGATGGCTAAAAAAGGGATAATAGCGATTCGCACCACGCCGAATTCTGTTGTGAAAGCAGGTGTTATTTTTCGATGAAAATATACGCTCACATACAAACGCCTACACCGTTAAAAATCATTGAAAAATTGGGATTTGACTTGTTGGAACATATATATCCCGCATTACTCCTATTCAAGTGGCGTCACTTCGGGCCACTCATACATACTTTACTTTGTTGTCGATTAGCTACGGATGAAGGAGCGCAGGAAGCGGTGTGTAAACGGTTGCACGACTACCCGGAAACATTCTTCTCCGAAGGAATAAGAAGGCTTCTGGAGCGCAGTGACAAATGCATCGAAAAGCAAAGATACTACAGAAATAAGAGTACGTATAAGTTTCGGTTAAAACACACACACGTACACGCACACACACATGCACACACATACACTTACACAAATGAACACACACGAATACGTACATACGCACACATATATGCACATATATATATATATACGTATACATATATGCATACTTCCATACATACATATCTACATGCATTCATACATACATACCTACATACCTACATGCATTAACGGTGCGGGAATGTTATATATATACATATATACATATATATATATATATATATATATATATATATATATATATATATATATATATATATATATATATATATATATATATATGTGTGTGTGTGTGTGTATTTATATATAATCCTCACTCTTATGTGAAATATATTAAATGAATTCATTGCACCCAAAGGGCATGAACTGGTGATTAAAATGATGATCATGATCATCATCATTGTCTTCATCACGATCATTACTATCCTATTTGTAAACAACATTTTAACCACCTCTCTCATGATATTTATATCAAACCCTTCAGCAGTTTACTCACTGATGTTACTGAGTGTTGAATGAATTTGTATTAACCATCTTAAAATTACACTTTCTATGTATTTTTAATCTGAGTTTTATACTCTTATTCGTGTTTTCCCCTTAGCATTTCTAAAGCAAAAAGAAATACAAATAGAATAAATATAAAAAGATCTCATTTCTTTTTATACAGCCCCAAGAGGATTTTGATTCAAAATTTGCATGATGTCGTGATATGTAGTTACCTATTTATCTTAGTGGGAATTCTTAAGGCGCGTATCTATTTCTCCCAACATTTCCCATTAGGAGCTTCCTGACACATGTGGTATCCTAAACATTTTGTATCAGTGTTCATGAATTTCTCAGAATTTTTATTTTATCTTGTATTTTTGATTGCCAAATGCAATTCTTTCCCTTAAATTTGTCGTTCGAATAACATATGTAGAATGCCCTTTACTGTGCTATTTTTACCGCAAGTCATCGCTTTGATAATGTATATGAATTATGCATTATCAGTAATTTTTTTGTTTCTTTGTTTTCTCTGTGTTTATAATAACGGATTGAACATAAAAATTTTCATCTTTAAAAGTTTTCTTGTGAATTTCTATCCAATGTTAGCTATTGGAATTTTAGTTAACATGTTAATTTTAGTTAAGCTTTTTAAAATATGTGACGGATAAACTATATCTATGCTATTATGAAAAATACAACAGTTCATTTAACTTATAATGCATAAACCTCCTTAATATTAACGGAGGACGACTCTGTTATCATAAACATTAGATCAACACTATTAACGCTGGGAGACATTAACAGAAGATAATCTATGACCACATTATAAAAACATACAGAGCCTGATGATATCTGTCCATCTGTAGCTCAGCTGGTTACGCGACATCATGTATATGGAGATATATTCAGCACCGTCTACGCGAAACGAAATATCCTGACCCTTCTAGAGATTGGCATGTGCACGAGCATAGAAGCTGGATTCACAAAATGTTTTTGCTTAGCGAAGATTAACATACTAAAAGTTCTTGGGCCCTAAATTTGCCATATGTCTTAAAAATAAGCAGTGCCTACTCCATTGCGTATTTTGAGATAATTTTGTTTAAGGAGATTTCTAATTGAGTTAAAGTCTAATTGCAATTCAATGGGATTTGTTTTTTAAGATCGCGCAAACATGAGAGTAGGTAATTCAAACTTTATTTGATTGTCGATTAGCTA
>NC_042999.1:32258740-32261240 GCF_006345805.1 Octopus sinensis | reverse complement strand
GTTATCTGTATGAGCATAAGAGTACAGTCTATATTATTCCCTCTCGATTTGTATGCAAGGCCATTTATACATCTGAGAAACTACATTATAAGTTTATTTACAATTGTTTGCTACCAATGATTGTGTTTGAAACTTAAATCCACATTTTAATTTCATCTTACACTAAATTAAATAATGCTCTTTTTTCTTTCTCTGGTTTAATATAAAATAAGTACTGTAGTCGAGGTTCATTTAAAGTCATTATTTCCAGCAACACGATAAACCATACACACCTTACTGTCACAGGTTTACTAACACTGGTATCCATTTACTGTATTCACAAAGACAACGAGAAGAGAGAAGAGAAGTTAGTTGATAAACTAAATGATACGTCCTATACACTTAGCTAATACAATGAACTCAAATAATAAACTTCAGAGTAAAACTGTGTCCTGGAATACACAATGGTTCAAACAATTGAGTAGATAGGTTACGTGTCTTTGTTTAGTATTAGAGATTATTATGTAACAGACAAAACCATAAACTGGGTTGCTACCGCTGGTTCTGGAAGAAGTAAGGAGGTAAATTATCCATAAAGGTTTAAAAATATAGATGTGGAACCAAAGACAAAATATTTCCCCTACCATTGGTTTAAACATGTCTATGTCCATCCATTAACGATTGTTGCTAGCAAGACATGAACTGATTGTGATTAGGAAGGGTCTGTAATGTTTGGTATATCTCGGGAATGTAATTTTGCTCTCACTAACTGAGTCTTTACAGACCTCTATGAATCTTTAAATAATTGAAAACCAGTTTTCAAAAATGGTATTAATAGATCAATGTTTTATGCTCCGATATGCGATGTATTCTATAGTTAACGTTTTCATATATGTTCATCGCGTAATTTCTTTTAGATGGACCTCTTATACTGAATCAAAAATAATAAAAAAATTACGAGTGATTAATTAAATTTTCTTGACCGTTTCAAAGTGTTACTAAAATGCAATTAGGGACATATTTTCTCAAGCTATGCAGTATTAGCCGAACAACGGAATCTGTTGAAAGGATAAACCAACTTCATACTACTACTTAATCTGAGAATGAGCAAGAATGCATCGTCCTGATTTATAACATGCTTTTGATTAAGGAGAAAAAGGAAAAGTGGAATTTTAAAATTTTAATTATTATATATGAATTGTAGAATATCAGTAGCGTAAGAATCAGACTGCAATTAAATGTTTGCACAACAAAGTAGCAAAATAGCAGAACGTCAGTTAGAATATAATTAATCAGCCGTGGAATAAGGAACATAGTACGCCAGGTAAAATAGAATTAATGACCTAATAAAATGGCAAGAAAAATAAAATCTTTTTAGAAATATAATTTAGGTGTACAGTGGGAAACACTAGATTGAGCGTTTGGCTTTTATACCTTACATTGTCGAGCGGTTACTGTTTACATCTCGCTCTGAGATTTAACAAATGTGAGGTAAAGTTTAACCTTGGTTAACATATAACTAATTAATTTACGTAAAACCATTTATTTTCGAAGTTCAGATGCTTATATTTCTTATTTTAAAAGTTGATCAGATATGTAGGAATGTCCAACAGAATTCCTTTTAACCAATTCACCTTTCCTTCTAACTTGTGGGCTTTAAGAAATAAGTATGGACGTTGTCAGTTTACAGGGAAGTACATTTCGTTTTGTTAGAAACAGGGACTAGAATATTCTAGAAAATATAAATCGTGCTTTATATTACGCTTTAAATTGCGTTTTATATTGCGTGCATCCATTTTATTTTGATACTATTTGAAACTATATTTTAAAAAAAGTTATATCATCGATATCGTATATATTTTAGTCAGAGGGCACGATGTTCAGTAATATGTTTATTACTGTTATTACAGTTCTGTATAAATCCATATTTACTGCGAGAGTACATGTACATAATTTGGTAATACGAAACGATTTCTGTAGAGGAGCATGAAATTCTAACTGGCGCTTGAAAATAATGAAATGATCATAAACTTTTTGTGCATAATTTGATCATTTACTAAAGAGAAACACTTTGTGAAACTGAATTTAAATTTAAGGCGGCATTCAAAGTAACAACGGAGTCAGCATTTGATCGGTTGTTTCAGAAATTTTTTCTCAGGATTTCTCAAATCATAATCCGAGGATTTGCATTACATGTTAAGTACTCTATTGATGCCCCCAATCAATTAGAAGGTAATAATAAAGGTATGTATCGTAGTTCTCTTTGCTCAGAGCGGTTAGAGCCTAAAAAAGTCAGCAACAAGCAATATAATCTTCCTTTTTTTATATTTTGTATTTCACGGAATACAAACCAAAGAGATAATCTACGTTGTCCATGATTTAACTCACTCCCAATTTTTACTGCAATTATAGAGACTCCCATGTCATATGCTGCAATAATAAGGAAAGGTGTTTTACTATAAGCTTCTAAAAAGCATTTTTGTTAGCCAGCTTTATTTCATATATGTGCAGAAGGCATGAA
>NC_042999.1:32228740-32253740 GCF_006345805.1 Octopus sinensis | reverse complement strand
GAAATATTAAAATCGATAGATATTTTTAGTAACAGTGGTTATTCACGAATCTATCCAGAACAGTTTCTACTAATACTGCTGATACAACTTCAACAGGTCACTTTGAGGTTGCTTGTTCTTTAAAGTAGATTCCACGGATAGCCTCTACTACTGGGTTATACCATTCCCGTCTCCTTCTCCTTCTTCTTCTTCTTCTTCTTCTTCTTCTTCTTCTTCTTCTTTCTTCTTCTTCTCTTCTTCTTCTTCTTCTTCTTCTTCTTCTTCTTCTTCTTCTTCTTCTTCATCGCCTTCTCTTACTTCGGCTGTTCCTACTGCTTAAACCATCAAACGTCAGAAACAAATTCATTTCTGCACACAAAAACACGATTTTCAGATCTCATACTACCGACGTATTTCACGAGACTTCACAAAGGAAAAAATTCAGAAAAGAGGAACATGTCTTACCTATTTGAAAACTATGTAAATATTTACAAAACATTTCATTAATTGTTTTTCCTGAACTTAATTCCTTTTCTTCTTAATTAATATTCACCTTTGTTTTACTCTTAGTTGAAAAAGTCGAAATGTCAAAAACCGGTACTATCCATAACAAAATGTATTTAATGATAATAAATATTATAGCATTTTCTACCCTGTCTTATTTTCCGTATACATATCAAAAGTGTCTCACTTTTCAACATTCTACACACACAGACACTCACAGACACATACACGTACATACACACATACATATATAGTCGTCTATGTATGAGTGATGAGTTCGTAAGTATATATGCTGTGAGTTTTGAAGCAAGGAAAAAGAAATAGGAGGGAAAGAGTGAAAGTGAAAGAGAAAGAAAGAATGAAACAAAGAAAGGAAGAAAGGATGACAAAAAGAAAGCAAGAAAGAAAAAAGGGAAGCTTTCTTTCGGATGTTAAGATTGATGACAGGTCAAGGTGGACACTTTTTTTTTATCAACTGCAATAAATTTGGTTTAGCTGTTTGACTCAAAATTTTCTACTTAGTTGTCATTTTGCCCAGATGTCGAAAATACAATCTATGAAATTATTTTGGTAGGCATTTAAATTAATTGTATGAGTGTGTGTCTGTCTGTGTATGTGTGGATGTGTGTATATACGTGATTGAGTATGTCCGTGTTGTGCTGGTTGTTTAAATTAATTGTATGAGTGCGTGTGTGTCTGTGTATGTGTGGATGTGTGTATATACGTGATTGAGTATGTCCGTGTTGTGCTGAATTGTTCTAGCTATTTTTGTAACTGTAATGTGAAAATTATTAATGATAATATATTGTGATAATCTGGTTTGTTTTCGTTTGGGAAAGTAATTTTTTTAAAGGAGAATTTCTAATTTTATATTGGATATTTACTTTTGGCAAAATTGTGGGAAAAAAATGTAGTTCCAAATATATTTTAACGAATGCACACACATGCACGCAGAATCAAACACACGAACATACACACACATACACACACACACACACACACACACACACATATGCAGGCACAAACACGGACGAATAAACACACACACGCATGTACGCACAAACAAATACACACACATAAATCGAAGGTGTGGAGGAGGTAAAAATATAGGCTACATGTGTTTCTTCACTAGCTGAAGCTGATTATGCAAGTTTTATGCATAACACATCCATAATGAGCTTCCGCTAGTTAAAAGCATATGTACCGTATATTGAGTCTGTTGCACTTCCTCAATTTGGAATTTTATTCAAATTTTCAACATCATTACAGAACAACAGTGAACTGTAAAGAAACCAGTTGATCGAATTTCTTTGCAACATCCATGTGGGTAAAAATGTGTAACTTTAGGTGCCAATATATTGTTATTCATCAAATCGTATATTCTCCATTTCTTGTTCTATATATTGTCTGCGTATTGCTTGATGCTTACAAACTTACCTGACTCAGATACCTGGAGCGTATATATACGCACACACACACATATATATATATGTATGAATATACACATGTATATTTCTTTACTACACACAATGGGCTAAACATAGAGGGGACAAAAAAAGGACAGACAAAGGGATCAAGTTGATTATATCGACCCCAGTGCGAAACTGGTACTTTATTTATCAACCCCGAAAGGATGAAAGGCAATGTCGACCTCGGCGGAAATTGAACTGAGAACGTAACTACAAACGAAATACCGCTAAGCATTTCTCCTGGCGCGCTAACGTTTCTACCAGCTCGCTGCCCTATGTATGAATATACACATATATACATATTAATACACACACACACATATATATATATATAGATATACATATACACACACACACACACATATATATATAGCGAGAGAGAGAGAGAGAGAGAGAGAGAGAGAGAAAGAGAGTGTGTGAATCATTGTTAGACGCTTCGATTGGAGCTATGTTATGACTGTGAGATCTTCGGGTTATTTATCTTCTCTAAAGAAGAATCCCGTGTAACCCAAGAAATGCACGAACATACATACATAGGTCCTTTTCAGGGACAACGGCCTGACAGTTTGAAGCCATTTGAATGCCGAAACGATGGACAAATTTAGGAAGAAACTGATAAAAATATTGAAAGATTCGGCGTGTGAATAACAGTGAGTACAACTTATCCATCGTCAGCTTTTTAGAAGATACGTTTATCTTTACAAAATGCATAACGAAGAAACCATGTGTATCTTTAGAAACTCAAATCACCCCTCCCATCTTATTATTAGAAACCTAGTTTGAGGCACATAAGAGAAGAATATCCAACCTTTCAGCTGTTTGGGAGATTTTCAAAAATGACGCCCATCATTACGATGTCACATTGGGGTTACCGAGAAGCCAATATATGTGAAGTAACCCCAATCTCACCTGCTCCGCACCCGAAAAAAGTTCAACTTTCCCTTAATGAAACAGTTTTTACCTACGTAACCAGAAAGTTCATGTCTTTGATTAAGAAGCATTTGCACAGAAGCGTCAAGTACTATAACCTCTTCTACCCACATAACGTCAAGGGAAGTTGCACATAGGACATGCAAACGCTTAGGTTCACGGATAGAGAGAACTACGTCACGTATCCCATTTTTCTCAGATTCTACGTTCTTCAGAACGAAAGCGTTATCATCAAACGAACTATCATTCACAGGAGCCCACCTGCACATCCAGCACTGTCTCCGTGTAAGACTGCATATTTTCCTCCAACTTACAGTATCTCTCACCAAGAAATTCGAACTATCTAATGGTAAAAGTGAGATGTGAGCTTTGATGTTGAACTTCAAACGATTGTCTGTCGACAATATAAGTATGCCAACTGAGCATCGGCCGATACTCAGCACTAGCTGCCCAACAACACAAGGACAGTTCTACTAACCACGACTGCTTATGCAGACTGCAGACTAATCCTACGAACTTGTGAATCCCGCGTAACCCTCAACATTTGTCGCCACAAATGTGTGCGCAATCAAATATGCACACATCTATACACACACGCGCGCACATACATGTACAAATCCATGCATATATATACAGGATTGGCCAAATGTCAGCTGACAGTAAATCAAAATCATTCAATTCTGAGGTTAACAGAAAAAACATATTTTATATGAGGCTTCGCTTATATATAGACAAATGTTGAAAAATCTGTGATTTTATCTCACACCATTTAATTATTAAAAACTTATAATTGGAATGAATAATAAAAATTGAATATTAAGTATTTATGAAAGTTACAGTCGGGGGAGATTTGGCCACTCATGTGATTCTAGATGTAAGGGGGAGTATGGTCAGAAGAGGAGAGAGTGTAGGGGAGAGTATGGTCAGAAGAGGTGAGAGTGTAGGGGAGAGTATGGTCAGAAGAGGAGAGAGTGTAGGGGAGAGGTTTTTCAATACCCTTTCCCTTTACCCGGTATAATTGAGAAGGGTATAAAAGGGGACCGCACCCTTCACTTGCATTGGGCCGAATCATAGGAATTTAATAATAAATTCAAAAGCAAAAGGTAAAAATGTCACTACCCACTGGGATTTTCCAGTCAACATTGACAAAAAAATCGAGGATAATCAACCAGATATAATTTGTAAAGACAGGGAAGAAAATACTTGAAGACTAATAGATATAAGGTTTCCCAGTGATACAATTACATCCGTAAAGGAATTTGACAAATTAAGTAAATGTAAGGGCCTGGAAATTGAAATACCAAAGATGCCGCATCTTAAAGTGAGGACTGTTCCTGCTTTTGCAGGCGACCTAGGTATGATTAAAAAGGAATGTCAGAAACATCGAGATTATAACCCAGGAGAACCATGTCTAAAAAAGAACCACATGATTGTGTGTACTAGTACTGACCATATGATGAGAAAAATGCTATAAGTTTAAATGTATGTGTTGTATTACATGAAGATATTTTGCTACTGTCGCTGCCACTTTCCAGCATTCAGCTTCAACTGCACTTAGAGACTGCAAGAGGAAGAAAAGTGACTTAGCCATGTCATGGATCGACTATCGTAAGGCGTACGTTATGATACTATACTCTTGGATTATGGAATGTAGGAAACTATTTGGTATTGCATCGAATGTTGAGCGATTTCTTGGAAAATGTATGGCGAATTGGAGGACAGACCTGACAGCATACAGAAATTTATGGATAATAGAAATTAGGAGGGGCATGTTACAAGCGGGCTGCCTAGCACCACTGAACTTTGTAGTGTGTTTGATACCAATAACACTGATTCTAAAGGAAAGAAAGCTAGGTATGTGTTCAAGAGCCGCCAACAAAAAGTCAACCATTTGTTATTCATAGATGACCTCAAAATTTATGGTAAATACGAATACCAAGTCAGTTCCCGCTTTGATACGGTGAATAGTTCCAGTGATGATTTCACAATGGAATTCGAACTGAGAAAGTGTGGTGTGTTAGACTTGCAAAGATGCAAGATCAAATGTATGTACGGGCTAACAATATCGTCGGGGAAGGTTATGAAGCAAATAGAAGACACGGGCTATATATACTTTGGGATTTTAGAGATGGATAAATTGATGCAGAGAGAAATGAAAGGAAAATTTAAGGGAGATTACTTGGGAGGCTGATCCTTAAGTCGAAATTAAACGGACGGAATAAGATTGAAGCCATCAACACCTGGGCGGTTTCATTCTGTGTATTACTAACTAGATCTGGAATACTCCACCGAAAAAGTGACACTGATTGACTGTATGTACCAAGAAAAATACAGGGAAGAGGACTTATTGGATGCGAACACAACATTAGAGCAGAAGAAAACAGCATAGATGTGGATTCATTGTTGTTACTTACCTTCGCTAGTTTGTTTAAAAGAACGCTAGTTTCACAAACTGGGACAATGATGTTTAAATGTGTGTGTTTGTGTGTGTGTGTCTGTGTGTGTGTGTGTGTGTGTGTGTGTGTGTGTGTGTGTGTATGTCTGAGTGTGTTTGTATGTGTGTAACTTCTTGCTTTTATTTTTTGTCCCAGCGTTTGTCAATGGAGAACATGCAGTTATGTTTTCCTCAGAAAAGTTATTTATTTTTCAGCACATTGAATTTTTGAAGGTAAATTTACAATGCGAAAATACACCCTCAAAGTTTGGATTTTCGTGAGAGCTTCACTATGAAAACGTACACATCTTCACTCGCATATTGATGTATACGCAAACATTGTTGCACTACTTTGCAACTCTTTAACCAGTGATGCCCCCTAAAGAAATATTATACGCTATCGGCAGCACAGATTGGAAACACATAATTATGTTTTAATATGTAGCCATTGGTATGTATGTATGTATGTATGTATGTATGTATGTATGTATGTATGTATGTATGTATGTATGTATGTATGAATGTATGTATGTATCTATCTATCTATTTGTCTATCTATCAATCTATCTATTTATCTATCTATATATCTATTTATCTATCTATCGGATGCCAAGTTTGAAATCCACAACACCATCTCTTCGGTCAAACTTTTACACACAGACGCGTACCGTAAATGTTCATACATACGTCTATATACGCACAAGCAGAAGAAAAACATGGTTAAAGGTAACAATACAGAAAAAACATGTGAGCGTATGAGTGGGCATGCATACGTGTTTACTATGAACTTTTAACCTTAATTTATATAAGTAGCGGAATTATAACACAGTAATTTCTCTTTGTATAACGGTCTTTTTTCATAGCGTTTTTCAGATGGCCAGATGACCGAAGAGATAGATAAATAGATATAGATATATAGATAGATAAATAGATAGATTGATAGATAGACAAATAGAGAAATAGATATATAGATAGATAGATAGATAGATAGATAGATAGATAGATAGATAGATAGATAGATACATACATACATACATACATGCATACATACATACATACATACATACATACATACATACATACATACATACATACATACATACGAGTGACTACATATTAAGCCAAAACTATGTGTTTCCAATTTGTGGTGCCGATAGCGTATAATATTTCTTTAGGGGTCATCACTGGTTAAAGAGTTGTAAAGTAGTGCAACAATGTTTGCCATAGTCGTCATTTTTGTTTGTGTCTTTGGTGAATAAGGGTTTCGCGGTTGTTTGTTAATGTTTTCATAAATTTATATTAAATTGACATTACAGATCTTGGTTTCAAAGAAGTCAGTTCGTATACGTGTACTCTAACAGAGTGTCACTTAAATGTACACATACATACGTACTTACTTACACACACACACACACACACACACACACACACACACACACACACACACAAACACATGGCCACACATAAACAAATACATACGCATACGCATCCATATATACATATGTATACATTTTAACAAAATAGCAATTAGCACTTCGCAAGGGGAAATGTTTCGAGTCACAAGAGTACAAATCTAAAAAGAAAAAACAATCCATGTTTAGGAGAAACTATATTTCCGTACATTAGACACCTTATGCTACGCGTCTTGTCTGAATATCATCAGCTTTCCAATTCATAATTCACGCGATAAAACAGAGAATATTGGCGCCCATTACTTGTTATTTTGTGGAGGAGCGTATTTATTTACAAGCTCCAGGAAACTAAGGTGACTATCTGTCGCAGAATCTTTTGAGAATATAAGCATTTAGGTTTCGAAATCTGCTGGAGCATGTTTAACTGCCAAGCCACACCCTTGTATACTGGCTAATATTGCTTCCAGAATAACTACTCCGACTAAATCAGCAACACCAGCCATGGTTTAGTTTCCTATGGATATGTCGAACAACGTACCAACATTTTTGTTTTACGTAGCACAAATGTTCATTAAACAGATGTGACTTCCTAGCGTTCATAATGATTCGAAACAGAAGTCAATACCTTCCGTAAATTGTCTATCAAAGGTTAGACTGTTCAGTAGAAGGAAAGTTAATATTGGTTGAAAATTTTGGAAAGATGTCCAGTTATTTCTATAGGGGGGGCGGATAAGAAATTGCATCGACCCCAGTACTCAGCTGGTACTTATTTTATCAACCCCGAAAATATGAAAAGCATTGTCGACCCAGGATAAATTTTAACTCAGAAAGTAAAGTGGGACGAAATGCCGCTGAAGATTTCTCGCTACGTGCTAACGATCCTGCAAGTTCGCCGCCTTTATCTACCTGTAATATTTGTGTAATATTACTCCTGGCAAAATCCATGGCAAGCTGGGCAAAATGCTTATCGTCATTTCGTCCATCTTTACATTCTGAGTTTAGATTCCGCCGCGCTAGTCATTGCATTCATCGTTACGGTTTCGATAAAATAAGTCCCAGTTGAACATTTCGTTTGACGTAATAGACTAATCCACTTCCCCAAACCTGCTGGCCTTGTGCCAATATTGGAAACCAGTGTTAGGATCGTCGTTGCTATTTACCTTCTAAGTTCAAATTCCACTGAGATCGACTTTGCTTTTAATCAATTTCAGTATCAAAGAAATAAATACCAGTTGACAACTGGGCTAGATCTAATCGACTAAATTGCTGATCTTAAGCCTAAATTTAAAGCCAATTTCACTGGTAGAAAATATACGAGATATAGTAAACATTACAATCCCCATGGTCCCCCTGCCAAAAGATCGCCATCTATCCTAGAGCACGGCGCAATTCTGTTTTTTGTAATGAACTTATCACGTTCATAATTTTGATATGATGATGGACACTAAATTCTTATATTTTAATAATCTACTATAAATTCTACAAAACATATGTATTCCTGTATATTTTTATCAGAATTAATGTATAACTGCGGACAATATGACACACGCAATCTTAATAATCATAGAATTATTTAGTGATTGACCTTAGAATGTCAGACTATTTAGATTCAGTTAACGTACGGTTTCTTTAAATAAAAACTTATACACATGCATTAGCTGACACACACATTTGCAAACAAGTATGCTTATGTAGAAAGAAGGTATTATATATATAAATATATATGATATGTCTATTAACACTTTAATTTTGCACAAATTTAATTTCGTTTCTAATTGCGATATATGAGCATCATTGTAAATGATTTTCCATACACATTGTTGCTAAGCATCAATGTACATTTAGCAAAAGAACATGTTTTCATTGCCTTCCTCGTTGATATATGTAAAGGCATAAGTATTTATAGGATATTTACTTGTTGTTGTAAATATTCAGGTATAGAATTTATCCATTAAAGACAGAGTCGCGGGTACGAGGTTTGCATATATAGCTAAAATATTCATGATTTTCTATACAGCAACAAATTGGCAACGTGACATATACATTTGTGTAAAGAGTTGCAGTATTTTCCGTTTATTCATTTCTTGTTTTTTTTATAAATTATGCTATGTTATATTTACAAAATCTCTCCAGAGTTTCATCTCAATCCAATTAGCAGTTTCTAAATAAAATGTTATAAGTAGTCAAAACCCAGCTGTGGAAATTCACGTCAGCTGATAAAGAATACCTCTGTCAATGCCGTGCATGTTTCTTGACTATTAATCTAAAATCCAAAAAGTATTTTCCAAAATAATTAGGTAAAATATATTTATAATGATATTCTTACAAATCTAATAGTATATACGGTCATGATAATGATCAATGCCATGTGATATCGCGTTGGCAGTAAAAAGTAAAACTGTAATTTTCACCAAAATCTCCAACTTTTTAAAGTGTCATGTGCTCCTGATATAGTAAAATGCCTTTTGTGAGGTTATGTTATGAGGAGATGTATTTTCATTCAAATGTCTGCTATGTAATTTGTTGTGTATATAGAAACCTCTATAGACAGGAAAAATATTTCGTTACACAAGTTACCTACGCGTCTGGATTCAAAAAAATTGGGAAAGGAATATTACATTCGTGATGTTTCAAAAGCTTGTGTCAACTTAACATGAATCATATTTTCTCGGATGTATCGTACATTACGTATACCGTAAACCAACATGAAACATTATATAAACTCTGTTACTTGGTTTAGACAACTTAAACAAAATATGACCGTAGTCGAAACTTTAGGTACAGCGTGAGTGAAAATAAGTATAGCTATACAAATTATGTTTAAATATCGCTGTATACTAATAATATAAGGAAAATATATTGAAATTCTTATATATTAAATCGTTTATTTTCTGTTCACAAAAGCCATTATTTGAAATTATATTGAAATTAAACCTCACAGAAATGATAAATTATTTTAGAAATCTCGTTAACACGGAATTAAATGTATAAAAGATTTAGATTGAAAATGAATTAAAACACCATTTCACCACTCTAACGTAATCTAATTGTAATTATACGAAATTATATACTTCAGTGTAGCTAAATATTTCTATACGATATTACTTATGTCTAATATATTATTATTCCATTAAATATGTGGGTGTAACGGATGACGCGCTTATTAAATTGAATGAGAAAAACATATTAAAATATAACCCAGAACTCAGAATGTGAGAAGCGTATCAGCTTCATCTGGTAATTGAATATTCTTTTGAAAGTAGAAAATTTAATATAATCGGAAACGCCTTATGTTATTTTAATACGAGTATTGTTAACAACTCGGCAATAAAGCCATTTCCCTCTACTGGGTAAAAATACATTAGCATATGATTTAATGATGAATTGACTGAATATTAATTTCAGATGTGTGATATGTTCTCTATTTTTTCTTTTATTTTTATTTCGTTTTATAACAGAATTATTTGATTTCACGTCAGCTGTTACACGGGGTAAAAAAGGTATTATTCCTTGTATCTTAATTTTAGTATTTTATCGTCAACGCCTAAGACCAATGTTTTCTTTTATATTTTCTTTCATTTATATATGCAAATTTTGCTCTTCTTTCATCTCACTAAGGAACACACTGTATCGGTTTTCGATACATTAACGTTCCATTCCTCCACATGATTTCACCACGAAAAGTTTTAATATAACTGGCATTTTGATTTTAAAATAATAAATCACATGATTTGCATTTAAAATTTTTAGAAGACGCGAAATTTTAATAAAATACAATGTTTTCATTTACAGATTGATAGTTAATGTGACAGGCATCTTATTAATAAGATGTCGTTTATTTAATAATCTCAAGTTGCCATCATGATAGATGTCGACTTCCGTGTTGAATATCTATTGATACATTATAACTTTGCCAAATATTCCAGAGGAAGTGGTATAAGTCACAGCAATTTTAAAATTTATCATTAAACAATTATTTTTGTATCACATCTCTCAATACGTTTTCGTTTATTTTTGTTGTAATGTAGGAGAGAAGAGAGTAGGAAGGAGAAAAATGTAAAGAAACCTTTGATAAATCGATTTTAGGAACGATTATGAATAACGTATTGAACATGACTAAATATCGTTTCTATTTTATAACGAATACAAAAAAAATAAAAAAAGAATAAATAGAATGAATAACTTTTCGGCAAATGTGAGCTCGCGCATGTTACATATATATTTGATTTAAACAATTCCATGATTATAAATATTATAATAAACTTTTCATAGATTTTATGTCTGAATCCTTTTGGTGCAGAGAGCGTACATGTACCAAAATCTAAGCCCATTCGATTACTCTTATAATCGTGTAGTAGTTTAGAATACAGATTTCTTAAAACATTCTTCTATACTGTTTTGCGCTATGTATTGATATATCGACGCTAATATAAAAATCATTTTGACATAGTAAAAATAACTGTTTTCACATGCCCTAAATTTTGTGAATTAGATAAATAAAGCCGGTATTATGACTTGTTTTTTCATCTCTTCCTGTTAATGAAGTTGTGTATATAATGTGACAAATTCTAATACAAGAAACATATCGAAGATCAATTGTATCTTATTTGTATACTTAATTCAAACTGCATGGAATATCTCCGTTGTCTTCAAAACGTTTTCTCCCTCTGAAATACAAACAAATGTGAGAATGTCATTTACTTTATTTTACTGCTTATGAGAATGAGTGAAAAACTTCCCAAACTTTATAAGGGCAAGAAACAGAGACACATCTATTTCATCAATTGATGCTCTATTTTCATTAGACAAGAATTGAAATTTTCGGAAAAGCAAAGTTAGAAAGAAATATTCATAAACAGGTGTGTTGGTCGTGACTAGAATGTTAGATGTCAATTCAATCGGTATAAAATACACAATTTAAAAGACCGATTGTTGCTGAAACTTTAAGTTTCCATTTAAGGCTCTATAATTCTAAAAAGAACAAGGACAATTTGTTTTAGTATGCAACTACAAAAACAACAATTTTCTGTCGCCTGATTAAAATGCATGAGCTTCATAATTTTACCATATCAATCATTCGTCTTCGTATACACAGATATAAATACATACATATATGCATACATACATACATATATATATATATATATAAAATATTATTCGAGACAAAACCACTATTTTGCAAAACAAACAAGGAAAGACTTAATCAATACATAAAATTTTAATAAATAGTCAAAAAAACCGCCACTACAATCGTTTCTTGTCTTGATCGACAATCTTCAGGTGGACTTCCAATCTAAAAAATCAATATTTTAAAATATAAAAATAATAATTTTAAAATAATTAAAGTATGAATGAAAAAATATAAGTATATAATCCATATATAACCTATCTATAATCCATATATAAACAATATATAAACAATATATAAACTAAAAAAACCTATCAACAATTAAATATAAAATATAAAATATAAAATATAAAATATAAAATATAAAATATAAAACAAAACAAAAAAATAATAATAATATAATAATAAACTATATATACACCCATACTCATATACCTAATTATATATAACCATATCTAACTACATACACTAAATCACACACCTATATATATATCCCTATACATACACATAAAAATGTCTAGGCAACTATAAATAAATAAAATAGCTAAATACTTCAACACAATACTTATTCATACTCCCACACACACACACATACAACCCACATTCACGCTCTAGAAAACGGACATCACTCAAAACTATGAACGGAGAAATGGAATAAATGGAATTAAAAATTATATTCACTTGGTAAAACGAACACTACTTAAAAATTATGAATGAAACAATGCAATAAAACAACAGACATCGCAAATAGACACAAATTACTACAAATTCCTTATCAAACCTACCATGATAACCAAAACTCATAAAAACATATAATGATAAAATCTCCCTTTACTAAACTCTATAACAAACCTATATAGCAATCCCCCTAACCTAAACATTCACACACAAATACACACACGTAAACCACACACCCACGACATATACAAATACCCACACCACTTACACATACCAATACATACATATAACCTCAACATATACTCCAAAAACCCACTCAACCCCACACAGACAAATAAACACAAAAATTATGAATGGATTCTTTTATAAAACTACCATGATAATCTAAAACTCACAAAACAGAAATGATAAAACCTCCCTTTACTAAACACTAAAACATACTTATATAGCAATTCCTTTAACCTATACATTCACACACAAAACCACTCGTAAACCACACACCCATAACAAATACAAACTCCCACCCCACTCACACACACCCACAAGTACATATAAGCCTCAACATATACACCAAACAAAATTACTTTACCAAGGAACTTAACATATATATAAAAAGTATAACCGCTCTGGAAACGAACATCTCTAAATTAATGAATGGAGAAATGGAATAAATGGAATTAAAAATAAAATTCACGTGGCAAAACGAACACCACTCAAACATTATGAATGAAACAATATAATAAAACAACCAACATCGAAAATAGACAAATTACTACGAATTCCCTAAAAAAACCATGATAAACCAAAACTCTTAAAAAACATATAACGATAAAATCTCCCTTTGCTAAACTCTATAACAAACCTATATAGTAATCCCCCTAACCTAAACATTCACACACAAACACACACGTAAACCACAGACCCACGACTTATACACATACCTAAACTAACTTATAAACCTCCATATACACCAAAACCCACTCCCTCCCACACAGACAAATTAACTCATACAACCCAAAACCTAAATAACAAACCCATATACACATTCACACACAAACACACACACACGCAAAAACACACACACACAACAGATACATATACTCCCTCACATATACGCATATACATACTCACTAAACTCAATATATACAACAATATTTACACACCCACACTCATACAGATAAATAAATTATACAACTAAAAACTCGCACACAATCTCATATACATAAACACTCCTATGAAAACAACATTAAATACATCGTAAATAACCAGAATATCAAAAATAACAATATGACATAAAGGTAAATAAAATACATACTTACAATTCAGTGTCACATTATGAAGTGAAATTAAATTCTTAGCCGTTAAAAAATCAAACCAAGATTACGTTACCATAGAAATAACTTATGTAAAAAAAGACTAACAAACAACTTGCAGTAACCCAAACCCATTCTCTATGCCTACCTCACTACTACACTATTCCATTCACAATTCCAAACAACGCTAGTCCACCTCCCGGTTATTCACGTGGCAAAACGAACACCAATCAAAAATTATGAATGAAACAATGTAATAAATCAACCAACATCGAAAATAGACAAATTACCACGAATTCCCAAAAAAAAACCATGATAAACCAAAACTCCTAAAAACATATAACGATAAATCTCCCTTTGCTAAACTCTATAACAAACCTATATAGCAATCCCCCTAACCTAAACATTCACACACAACAAATACACACCCGTAAACCACAGACCCACGACTTATACACATACCTATACTAACTTATAAACCTCAATATACACCAAAACCCACTCCCTCCCACACAGACAAATTAACACATACATCCCAAAACCTAAATAACAAACCCATATACACATTCACACACAAACACACACACACGCAAAACACACACACACAACAGATACATATACTCCCTCACATATACGCATATACATACTCACTAAACTCGATATATACAACAATATTTACACACCCACACTCATACAGATAAATAAATTATACAACTAAAAACTCGCACACAATCTCATATACATAAACACACCTATGAAAACAACATTAAATACATCGTAATTAACCAGAATATCAAAAATAACAATATGACATAAGGATAAATAAAATACATACTTACAATTCAGTGTCAAATTATGAAGTGAAATTAAATTCTTAGCCGTTACAAAAATCAAAGCAAAATTACGTTACCATAGAAATAACTTATGTAAAAAAAGAATACGCGCCATGGAAAGTAAACGTCATTTAAATTATGAATGGAGAAATAGGAAAATGGAACTAAAAACTATATCCACGTGGCAAACCAACACTACTTAAAAAAAATTATTATGAATGGATTCTTTAAAAACTACCATGAAAAATCATTATATACATCTATGAACTTTAGCTCACCTATCCTAATTTATAAACCTCAATATACACCAAAACCCACTCCCTCCCCACACAGACAAATTAACACAAACATCCCAAAACCTAAATAACAAACCCATATACACATTCACACACAAACACACACACACACAAAAAACACACACACACAACAGATACATATACTCCCTCACATATACTCATATATATACTCACTAAACTCGATATATACAACAATATTTACACACCCACACTCATACAGATAAATAAAATATACAACTAAAAACTCACACACAATCTCATATACATAAACACTCCTATGAAAACAACATTAAATACATCGTAATTAACCAGAATATCAAAATAACAATATGACATAAGGATAAATAAAATACATACTACAAGTCAATTTCAAATAATGAAGTGAAATTAAATTCTTAGCCGTTAAAAAAAAACAAACCAAAATTACGTTACCATAGAAATAACTTATGTAAAAAAAGAATACGCGCCATGGAAAGTAAACGTCATTTAAATTATGAATGGAGAAATAGGAAAATGGAACTAAAACTATATCCACGTAGCAAACCAACACTACGTAAAAAAATTTATAATGAATGGATTCTTTAAAAAACTACTATGAAAAACCATTATATACATTTATGAGCTTTAGCTCACACTAGCAGCTCTAACAAACAACCTACAGCAACCCAAACCTATTCCCGATGCCTACCTCACTACCACACTAATCAATTCCCAATTCCAAGCAACGCTAGTCCACCACCCGGTTACAATTCCCAACTCCACCCATTAATTCACAATTTCAACGACATTCGCCTCCACAACGCTACATATAAGCCTCAACATATACACCGGAGATACACTTACACATCCGTGCGGATGGCTGAGAGTATACATTGAGTGTAGTGATGGGGCTCCCATTACTATACACATTTGTACCTGTGTGGTAGTCTCCATGTGTATATTACGCACGGGTATAAATGCAGGGGGTACACGCGCACGTCATTTACGTGTACCCCTCACATGTACATATGCATGCTATTTGGGCTCGATATATGCAACAATGTAATCGCGCCCGCATACATGCATATGGGCGAATTGCACAATCAAAAAACGCACACGTGTGTTTGTGCGTTCCCTAGTTGTGCAATTCACCCATCTGGGTGTGAATGGGTGTAATCTTATCACTATGGATGTCAAGCTTAATACGTATTTATATAAGTGTGTATTAGGGGGTTTTACGTATTAATTGTGTGCATGTGCTTCACGCAATTGCGTCCATATTGTTTTAGTGTTTAGTAAAGGGAGGTTTTATCATTTCTGTTTTGTGAGTTTTAGATTATCATGGTAGTTTTATAAAAGAATCCATTCATAATTTTTGTGTTTATTTGTCTGTGTGGGGTTGAGTGGGTTTTTGGAGTATATGTTGAGGTTTATATGTATGTATTGGTATGTGTAAGTGGTGTGGGTATTTGTATATGTCGTGGGTGTGTGGTTTACGTGTGTGTATTTGTGTGTGAATGTTTAGGTTAGGGGGATTGCTATATAGGTTTGTTATAGAGTTTAGTAAAGGGAGATTTTATCATTATATGTTTTTATGAGTTTTGGTTATCATGGTAGGTTTGATAAGGAATTTGTAGTAATTTGTGTCTATTTGCGATGTCTGTTGTTTTATTGCATTGTTTCATTCATAATTTTTAAGTAGTGTTCGTTTTACCAAGTGAATATAATTTTTAATTCCATTTATTCCATTTCTCCGTTCATAGTTTTGAGTGATGTCCGTTTTCTAGAGCGTGAATGTGGGTTGTATGTGTGTGTGTGTGGGAGTATGAATAAATATTGTGTGAAGTATTTAGCTATTTTATTTATTTATAGTTGCCTAGACATTTTTATGTGTATGTATAGGGATATATATATAGGTGTGTGATTTAGTGTATGTAGTTAGATATGGTTATATATAATTAGGTATATGAGTATGGGTGTATATATAGTTTATTATTATATTATTATTATTTTTTTGTTTTGTTTTATATTTTATATTTTATATTTTATATTTTATATTTTATATTTTATATTTTATATTTAATTGTTGATAGGTTTTTTTAGTTTATATATTGTTTATATATTGTTTATATATGGATTATAGATAGGTTATATATGGATTATATACTTATATTTTTTCATTCATACTTTAATTATTTTAAAATTATTATTTTTATATTTTAAAATATTGATTTTTTAGATTGGAAGTCCACCTGAAGATTGTCGATCAAGACAAGAAACGATTGTAGTGGCGGTTTTTTTGACTATTTATTAAAATTTTATGTATTGATTAAGTCTTTCCTTGTTTGTTTTGCAAAATAGTGGTTTTGTCTCGAATAATATTTTATAATATTTTACTATAAAATCGATTAATCCTAAATCTGATTTTTTCCCTGTAAATTTGGATTTATTCCCTAATATTTATTATTATATATCTATATATATATATATATATATATATATATATAGTTAATCCAAACATGAAAACACAACTACGCGGGGACGTGGAACAAGTACAGTGTTATTGGACGTTCGCCCTCTAAATATGCATTGTTGGGCCGAATATCGATATTCATCAGAAAAAATGGTGATGTCTAGGATCCAATTAAATTGGAGTAAAATTTCGGTCTGATTCACGACGGTTATTGTTTGGTGAGTATTCAGTATAAGAGTAAGTTTTAAACATAGTATTCTAATATTAGTACTCCATGCCATTTGTTCCAAACACTGTTTACCTCGTCTATGTCTGCATACTAGAATTGACTCGTTGAAATGCATCTGAATGCTACACTCCACTTACTTAAGCAGTTTCCGGTATTTCAAACATGAAATTCACACAATTTCTAGCAGTTGGGAAGAGGATCACAATCATTGCATTTTGTTCAAAGCAACGAATGTACTTCCCTTAGAGCTGCACCGTTTTAACACGTGTTACATCATTTCATATAAGCCATAAAAATGTACCAAGCCTATGATATTCAAGAGAAAATTCAAAGAACTGGATTTAATATACATGTTCTAATAATGATTTCTGATAAATGCACAAGGTTAGAGATTTTGCAGAGAGGGTACGGGATAATCGATAGAAGGAATCTCAGTACTTCAATACTTGGATTCTAGATTATTTTGTCACCCATGAAAAGATGAAAGACAAATTTGCCGTCGGTCGAATTTCAACTCAAGAAGACTTCAAAATAGTGCAACATATAGTTTCAGAACCTCCAACGATTTTACCACAGCAGTGCTTTGATGATATGTTCTAACAGTATTAAAAACAGCATAAGAAAACCAAAACAAAATAATAGAATCTACACACCTCCAGTAATGAAAATATTAATGAACATCTGCGTGGTAGCTAAATATATACGATATATAAACGAAGATACAACAATTGGAAATGTTGTAAAGCAATACATTGGCAAAACCTGCAAACGAATGGCAGCATATGATGAATGATAGCATATGCAATGTATGGAATAACATGCTGACACTTTATTGGAACATATAAAAATAAGCTAATTCATTATATCCCTGAACACACCCGTTATTGTTTACAAGCAGTAAGGCCAATAAAATATTAGGAAAGAAATAATCAATGGTAACAGGTATAGAATATCGGAATATTCATATATACAAAACGTACAAAAATTGTTTTTATGATATATATATATATATGTACATACATATCGAAATATTCGCTTGTCAAATATCTATGCGTGCATGTATAAATAAATATACATACACACACACACACACACATATATATATATATATATATATATTATATATATATATATATATATACGCGCACACATATATCATAACAAGGCAATTTTATTAGAGCCGTTTCGTTAGCATTTTATTGATGCAATTTATGGATTGCATAATAACATATACTCACTGTATTTCTCGATATATCTCTGTGTTTTATTACGTAAACATGCATATCAATGTGTATGTATATCGGAGTTGATATATATATATATATATATATATATATATATATATATATATATATATATATATATATATAAGATTAACAAAAATGTACACCAACTAGTGAGAGATAAGTAATACTTAATAAACTTAATATGTTTTATTTGCTACAATTAATTCCACGCTATATAAGTATGCCAGACAATATCTCTAAACACATCTGGTGCCCCAACGCAATCTTCAGTCACTTCGCACATGGCATAACAAGCTACATTAGGACAATGAATTAGAAGAAAAGGTGAGAAAACTCTAGAAAGAAGTGAATATTAAAAGGTGGAATTTTGAAAAATCGGAAACGAAAAGAAAACTGTAAGAAAAAGTGGGAGCTAGAATTATTTCCCCTTAGACGGTAGAATATAAGGCTGCAAAAATAGTGACCTGGCCAAAACAGACAAAATGGCAGTTTCCAATTTGTAAAGAGAAACTTGTCCATATCGTTACAACCACTTAAATCTCTGCATCTAGAATTCAACAGACTTACAGATTTCTTAGATCTGAGGAACTTATATATATATATAGGGTACGTAACATATTTGAAGACGGATTTATGTTTATAAAAACACAGATATATAATAACAAGTAATAACATTATTTATCAAGATAAAAGATAAACCTTCTTTTCTATAACATTATTCAATAAACCACCTTCAACTTCAACTGCTGCTCCTATAGGAGATCTAAATCATCTGCATGCTCAAATGAAGTGGTCCTGTTTCATTTTGGACATTACACTGATTAGTGCAGGTTTCAAAGAATCTGTGGTGTTATGGGCGTTTTCATTGACCTCGCACGCAACGCCGCTCCACATGCAATGGTCCAATGCATTGAGATCTGGGGAATAGGGGACGTTAAATATTAGTGCTTACATGACCATGAACATTTTCAGTTATTCCTGTATTTCTAGAGCCATGTGTGATAGTGCAGATTCTTACTGAAACACATATGTCCTTCCATTGCATACACTGTCTATCCAGGGCTTAAAAAATATTTTCAGGACCTCAGTGTAGGCGGCAGAGTTAACTCTTGTTGAAGGAAGTAAGGAAGCATCACATGTACTTCATTGCTGACAACCCTAAAACGATGTCAGTTGCAGGAAATTTTATATGCATAACACTTGGCACTGTACATAATCATCTGTCATTTCTTGTGTTATCTTTTTGATCTTGGTTGAACTTTTTCTAGTTTGAAAAAAAAGACGACATCAAATCTTTTGCTGGATTTTCAGTTTGCTTAAGGACCTTTTAGATCTGATGTAGTGATTTTCATTTGCTTTTTCTGAAAATTGACCTTTCCTCATCACATATGGTGATTATAGTTGATATCTTCGGGGACAATATTTCTAACTGTTCCTTCTGATACATGGAGAATTTTGTATTTGATCTCATGAAATTTCTGTGATTGCAATCAATGGTCTGTTGAACTTGCTGGATAAATGCAGGGGTTCTAATTATTTCAGAGCGATTAGAATGCTTTTTTGATTTTAATACTGGTGATACATTTCCATCTCCTAACAAACTGTGTAGACCAAAGATCTAGCATCTTTTTAACATGATTAACCTTTATAACCACAAAATATGTCTCTTCATTTCTTGAATAAGCTGAAAGACTGCCCTCATTATTTTCTGAAACTAAGATTATACAGAGATAGCAAAAATGCAGCAATGACTCAAAAATATATATGTCCTCAAATAACTTACACACCATGTATATATATAGAAATAATAATAATAATAATAATAATAATAATAATAATATAATAATAATAATAATAATAATAATAATAATAATAATATAATAATAATATAATAATAATAATAATGATAATAATAATAATAATCACACAACCTACGCAGAACACGTTCCATACAATAACCATCAGAGCATCACAACAAATCACAGCACATACCCAAGGTACACAGAGCTGCGCTCGGTAGTGAAGTGAAAGCACGTTATAAAA
Organism: Octopus sinensis; assembly: GCF_006345805.1. Lineage (NCBI taxonomy): Eukaryota > Metazoa > Mollusca > Cephalopoda > Octopoda > Octopodidae > Octopus > Octopus sinensis. Next base: position 32,232,793 of record NC_042999.1, on the reverse strand, counting down.
ATAAAACTACTGAATAATAATAATAATAATAATAATAATAATAATAATAATAATAAAATAATAATAATAATAATAATAATAATAAAACAGAAAAAATAATAATAATAAAACAACAGAAAAAAGATGGTATAGGCACACACCAGAAAAGGTCACAGAAAACGAGAAAGCAGCCATACTCTGGGATATGCCGATACACACAGATAGAGAAATTAAGGCCAACAGACCAGATATAGTTGTCAGAGATCATGAAGAAAAAAAATGATTTTTAATTGATGTATCAATACCGGCTGATGACAAGGTGTCTCTAAAAGAAATGGAGGAACTCTTAAAATACAAAGACCTGGAAATAGAGGTAACTAGAATGTGGAATCTGAAAACAGAAACAATTCCTATCATAGTAGGTGCATTAGGCATGATAAAAAAATATTCAGACAAATACATAACAAAAACACCAGGACTTACAAACACATATAACATACAGAAAATTGCACTACTAGGCACTGCACACATCCTACGCAGAACACTTTCCATACAAGAACCATCAGAGAATCACAACAAATCACAGCACATACCCAAGGCACACAAAGCTGCGCTCGGTAGTGAAGTGAAAGCACGCTATAAAAATAAAACTACTGAATAATAATAATAATAATAATAATAATAATAATAATAATAATAATAATAATAATAATAATAATAATAATAATAATAACAATAATAATGATAATAATGATAACAATAATAATAATATTAATAATAATAATAATAATAATAATAATAATAATAATAATAATAATAAAATAATAATAATAATAATCTATTGATGGAATTTGTAAATATTTTATTGCATTGCTACGCTCGTTTCCACATATCACGCGATTTTTTAGACCTGGGATTATTACAGTACAGTCTATATTATCCACAGTAACCGGAAATATCGTATCCATTCGTTATCCATAATTTCAATCCATAGATAAATCTTATTATTACTACATTTATCGGCACATGTAGGTACAGCCCCATAAAACTGATATCCCAGGTTGGTATCATACACACACACACACAATCACAGACACACACACACAATGACACACACACACACGCATATGTATATGTGTATTATATTGTATGTATGTAAATATATGAGTATGATTGACGAGTTAAGATATAATTAATATTCAGTTGAATTGGGTACTTAATTTTAGGCGGCTCCATTTAATCGAGCAATGAAGGCATTACATCAATTTGAAATACCCTGCCAGCTTTGGATGCTGAATATAGATTTTCAACAAACAAGATAATGGAATGCCCTCTATGTTGAAAACCTATAGTATGCAACCGAAGATGGTATATTTCAATTTGATGTAATGTTTGCATTTTCCTATCAAATGGAGCCGCCTGAAACGGTTGTAATGCCCCATTACCTTGACATCCCCGTTACATCTTTGCTATGTATATATATGTATGTGTATATATATATACATAGATAGATAGATATATGAGGTAGATAAATAGATAGATAGATAGATAGATAGATAGATAGATAGATAGATAGATAGATAGATAGATAGATAGATAGATAGATGGATAGATAGATAGATAGATAGATATATAAAAATATGTATTTAGAGAAATATTGTTTCCAAAATGCTAGGATTTAAAAAATTATCCTCCTAATCACGTTATCAGGTCGCAGCGCGCCCTGTCCAGTTTATGTGGTTGAAGAGGAGATAGATTTACTCTATGATAAAACACAGTGAATGCCTTTTCACTGGTTCCTATACGCCTCACACATATTTGAACACGTAATAACCTCACACACAACTTTGTTTATAGATCGATCAAAAGAATATGCTAAATCAATTATGAAGTCTTCCAGGACCTCGGCGTTTCAGAGTTAACTGATCGTTTAGTCAATTGCTTCGACGTAAACATATCAATCTTTCATTTTGCGTACCCTTCTACCCTGTATGCATAAGTTTCCACATCCATGACACACGGCATTATTTCATCTGCTCTCCTTACTAAGACACCTGCGCTATACTGACATTCAAATTCTTCGTGATTCGTTGTTTCAGAAAATAATAGAATTTGCATCGTTCATAAATTTTTGAATCTTTCTTTCTTTCTAGTGGTTAGGTTTTTTCTCATTTCCTACTCCCCTTTATCGGTGCCATATTTTCTTACCATACACCGACGCCTAATTTTGTCAAACTTTAGTGTCCCTCATGCTTCTTATTCCTTACATACCATTGCGCAAATATGCGCCGGTTCTCGTGTCCGCACGTTTTCCTTATAAAATATCTAAAATAAATACATGTTCTCTTTATCTCGAATAAAGTATTTCCCCACTTATTTAGAAAGATAAGTTAAACGTGTGTGTACATTGATTTACAAACACAAGCACATCCAAGTATATAAGTAGCTGTCTGTCTATCCGTCCATCCATCCATTCATCTATATATTTATATATATATATATTCTCTTTTACTCTTTTATTTGTTTCATTCATTGGAGTACGGACATGCTGGAGCATCGCCTTTAGTCGAGCAAATCGCCCCCAGCACTTATTGTTTGTAAGCCTAGTAATTATTCTATCGCTAAGTTACGGGTACGGAAACACAGAAGCCTTGGTTGTCAAGCGATGTTGGGGGAGGGAAAACACCGACACACAAACACACACACACAAACATACACACACATATACACATATGCGCGACGGGTTTCTTTCAGTTTTCGTCTATCAAATCCACTCACAAGGCTTTGGTCGGCCCGAAGCTATAGTATAAGACACTTGCCCAAGATGCCACGCAGTGGATCTGAACCCAAGAACAATGTGGTTGGTAAGCAAGGTACTTACCACACAGCCACTGCTAAATATATGTGTGTGTGTGTATGTACGTATGCATGCATGTATATATATTTGAGTGTGTGTGTGTGTGTAGTATGAGTGTGTATGTGGCTGTGTGTGTTTGAGTGCATATGTGTGTGCATGTATGCATGCGTAAAATGTACGGAGTTACAGACAATCCAATCGAACGCAATTGATCATTGAGCTGATTGAAAAATAAAACCGGCATAATACTTATGTATGTGTAGACAATATATACCAAAATTGACTATTGAAATACATAGATGCTGCTCACAGAGAGAGATATATACATAGTTATGACGTCACTCATATTACACCTAAAATAGTTTTATCCGTACGGGCGAGATTAGATTTCCGAAAGCAATTATGCGTGATTCAGTTTTAACGAAGAAATCATTCTTGCGATCGTTTCGATTAAAGCGAAGAGGTATAGTCCTGCTCAGTTTAGTTCTGTCTTCTATATCTAGTTTCCGTTTAAGTTCACTAAGTTCATAATAAATTTTCTTTTATGCAAGCTTTTAAATCCGTTCCATATTTGTTGTTGCTGCTCTTAGTAATTAAGTGATTACTGGTGTTTTGCTAAGCAACGAATGGATTACCTATCTTAACAGAAATAATAAAGATTATTAGGTGATTGTTTAATCCTCTAAATGCTTCTTGATACCTAATTCCGGTTAGGGATTTGAGAACTTCGAAACCTGATTTCCTAATTCAGAAACAATTTATATAATACAAATTGATTCAATAAGAACATATGTGGGGTGTCACTCTTCGTTTTTATATTAAAAGTGTTATTATCAGTAGATTCTTTAAACTTAGAATGGGTGTATACTGTCAATCTAACAAGAACGTGACAGTAGGGGGTACACCACCGTTGTATAGCCCTAGGAGGCATCTCTAGGCCGATGAAGGACAATGATCCTGAAACACGGTGTCCTATAGATGCGGTTCCGGCGGTTGGGGGTGTTTGTCTCCCCTTCGTATATGTATATAAGGACACAGGGAAAAAATGTGTCGAAGCTATCAGGAGGCGTTCGATGCCTCCTAGGGCTATACAACGGTGGTATACCCACTACTGTCACATTCTTGTTAGATTGACAGTATACAACCATTCTATCGCCCCACCACCGTACATGTCTCTACGAGAGATTTAGAAATTCAATATTTCTTATTTTGATAAT
>NC_042999.1:32208740-32223740 GCF_006345805.1 Octopus sinensis | reverse complement strand
AGAGGAAAAATATGAAGGGGACTATTGAAAATCACCTTGAATATTCCATTCTCAGCAGAGTGATTCGTCAGCAACTAAAGAAAGACTTTGAGGCATACCGGATGGAGAAGCTCTTGAAGGTCGCAGAGGAAAAGAAGAGCCTCAAGAAATGCAAGAGGGACATGGTACTATATAGATCGGAAGTGACGGCCCTGAAAAATACAGATGGAATACCGGTCAACGAGAAGAGCGAAATGGAAAAAGTTTGCTAAGATTTCTACATCTAGCTCTTTAAGTCTACCAGAAATGTCCAGCCGTTACCACTACTCCAACAGGAAGAAAACGTGCCACCTATCCTTCTCAGTGAGGTTGAAAGAGCAATCGGCTCGATGAAAAACGGAAAGGCTCCAAGGAAAGACGGTATAACATCGGAAGTGCTAAAATCAGGCAGAGAGCAGCTCTGGAAAATCCTCGCTGGGCGATTTACGCACTATCTAGACGAGGGAAGAATTCCCTTGCAGTGGAAAGAGTAAAATACCATCCTGCTGTATAAGAAGGGCGACAGAGAAGATCTAAAGAACTACCGACCCATATGCCTGCTGTCTCACGTGTACAAGCTGTTCACGAAGATAATTCTGAACAGGTTGTCACGTCGTCTCGACAAACAACAACCGAGGGAACAAGCAGGCTTCCCGAAGAACTACAACACAATGGACCATATATTTACTCTAACGCAACTGTTTGAGCGAGCAAATGAGTACAAGCTGTCTCTTCGCGTTGTGTTTATAGATTATGAGAAGGCCTTCGATAGCGTCGAAACCAACGCAGTGCTGAACTCGCTGCAGAGGCAAGGAGTCGAAGCGCAATATGTGCAGCTGCTCAGAGAGGCAAATTCCGGATGCACCACCGACATAGCTCTACTGTCATCACCCTTACGAGTGCCGGTCGAGAAGGGAGTGAAGCAAGGAGATACAATCTCCCCAAAACCTTTCACTGCATGTCTCGAACAGATCATCAGAGGCATCGACTGGCAAAGTGGTGTCAACATCAATGGCGAAGTTCTCACCCACCTCCGTTTCACTGACGACATTGTACTCATCGCTGAAAACACGGATCAGCTTCAGACCATGCTGGCGGAGCTCGTCATCAAAAGCTCTGCAGTAGGTCTCAAGATGAACCGCATCAAAACAAAGTTCATGCGGTCAGACAACGTACCCACAGGTCGAATGGAGATCGGCAGTGATGAAAGAGAGGAAATAAGGGAATACGTCTACCTGGAACAGGAAGTAAATATGTGCTGAGATATCGAAAAGGATATCTCACGGAGAGTAAGGGCCATGTGGAAGGCGTTCAATGGCATAAGGGATATGCTCAAGGGACGGTTGGACAGGAACACCCGCGCCAACCTCATTAACAGTGCAGTTCTGCCTGCAATGTTATATGGTAGTGAAACATGGGCTACCACAAAGAGAGAAGAGCAAAGACTGGTAACGGCTCAAGAAGCCATGGAAATGTCAATGCTTGGTATCTCGTTGAGAGAGCACATAAGTAGCGAGACCATCAGAAAGAAGTCCGGCGTGAGAGATGTCATTGCAGAGTATACACGCAGCAAGTATAGATGGGCTGGACACGTCGCCCGGCTCACCGATAATCGGTGGACGCACGCAGTTGTCGAGTGGTACACACGAGAGCGGAAAAGATCACCCGGAAGACCTCCACGACGGTGGAGTTACGATTTCAGGAGGGCGATTGGGATTACGTGGATGAGAAAGTTGCGATCCAGAGAGGAGTGGACAGCGTGCTGTGACCAGCGGTGTCAAATGGACGCCTGGCGGACTGGTCGGTCAAGGTGATCAAGGTGATATATATATATATATATTATATATATATATTATATATATATATATATATATATATATATATATATATATATATATATATATAATATATATATATATATATATATTATATATATATATATATATATATATATATATATATATATATAACTTGTTTCAGTCAGTAGACTGCTACCATACTGGGGCATTACCTTGACTTTTAGTCGAATGATTGAATGGACCCCACTGCTTCATTTTTGGGACTGGTACTTATACTATCCGACCCTTAATTGTTCAGTAACTTTTGCATGATATATATTAAAAATAAGATCGCTCTCTATGTCGATATACGAATGAAATATTTGTATGTTTGTTTGGATGATATATCATTCTACATGTAAATGCATATACAGACATTGAGAAGAACTCCCGCACTATATTCACATATAGAAGTATGGAATATTTTTACGTACAATGTTGTTTACAAGTTATGTACTAGGAGGTTGTTGAATATACTATATATTGCAAATAATGTATATTTGCGATAATACGTGTTTCCAAAGTACATAGATATGTCTGTGTCTGTGTGTATGTGTGTATGTGTGGGTGTGTAAGTGTGTGTATGTGTTGGTGTGAGGTCTTTCGAAACTTTTACGGATACACTTAAATGGCAGTGAAACAATAAAATATTAAATATTTCAGTGAATCTCTTGATTAATATTATGATGTATATATATTTACCTTAGCATATATTTCCTTTCCTTTATAATGTACAACGAGGTTCAAACAGATGTATTGCAAAGTTATTTTAACTGTGCAAATTTTCTACAAGATGCGTTTCTTAAATGCACATAAACAGGAATAAAATGTCAATATTCAACACATTACACATATAAAATTCTTATTCCGACATATTTTACATGATCTCGCTTTGTAGATGATAAATTGTAAATCTTTATACCGAAAACATTTATCTGAAATATTGGGAGGTACTCCCAATATTTCAGATAAATGACTGCAGGTGGTGCCTTTAATTGACCCCAAAATAGACATCGTAAAATCGGTTGGGTTTACAGACATCAAATTTGAAAAATTCATTGTAGATATGGCAATACATTTATTTTATAAATGACGGACATTTCTTTAAATGTGTGTCAGCAAAGGACGTTTGAAATAGAAGAACAGATGACAAAATAACATAAACGTTAACCAAAGAAACTGAAATGCAAGTAAAACTACTGCAGCTGCTTTAATCAGCTCTGCAACACTACTGCATCACTACTGGCATCCAATTCGTTATTGTTAATAGCTCAACTGAAATTAATACTATATAAACCAAATATCAGTTTCATATATTGTAGCTAATCAGGCAAATACAAATCTAATTTAGGCCAATAGAGAACCTTTAATGATCTTCCTTATTATTTATTGTCTGGGCCTGGAAGCAAAACTATTATTATTACGAGCTGGTTTGCTCGCAATGACTATGCAATATACAGCAATTATATTAATTTTATTGAAAATTGTATATGAAGTATTTAATGCGTCGCTAAGTTTCTTCAGTAATATTACATATAATAAAACTTGTACTGACATTGTGTCACCACTGTCGACATACAAGCAGTAATTTATGTCGGTTGCCGAGCCATTTTTCCAGGTGATTGAAGTAAGGTTGAAGAAGTTAAGAAGTAATGTCTTGATATTGTTTTGGGGATAAGTGCGAGTAACGTTATCTGTAACTAGTGATGTTTGTATGTTTTTAGATGTGCTGGGTGAAAGCTTTAGTTGTGAGTATGAGCTATTTCATTGGAGAAATTTCAAGTTCTGAAAGTCTTGTTCTTGTACACAGTATATATATTGAGACCCATATTTTAATTTCGAGCAAAATATTAACATATTATGTGTGCTTCAGTTTGTCGTCTATGATCTGATGCGGTTGAGCTGAGTTTTAAAAATATCCTGATATGCATGGTTGATAAACTGGCATGTTCAAAGCTTTTTCAGATATCTAGCTATCATGTGTGTTTCGGCCGTGGGTGGAGTGAAACCCAAAGGAAATTTACTAATTGCAGGAAGATACTATTCATCCACTGGCCAAGATGCATGATGAGAAGTACTATTATTATAACCAATCAAGTGGAAACGTACACACACACTAACACAGACTTGAACGCGAGCACACGCATACACATGCACGCACTCGCATTTGTGTGTGTATGTGTGTGCGTGTTCAATTTATATATCAAATTCATAGGTTACATATATTATATCGTACATCGTTACTAGGGGGACGGACATCCCGATGATATTTAATTAAAAGTGAAGCATTATGCAGACGTCCCTGATCAGAAGAAAATAAGTTTCGAAAAGCGATTAAAGCTGTTCAATCTATGAAGAAATCGCTAAACTTTCCTGTCTATATATATCTACTGTATAGGTTGTATGCATACATGATTTCCTGTGTGTGTGCGAATGTGTGTGCGTCTGTGCTTGCATGTGTATGTAATAGTAATTAAACTGAAATCTCCAATATATAAATATATAATATATATATATATATTATATATATATATATATATATTGTGTGTGTGTGTGTGGTGTGTGTGTGTGTGTGTGTGTGTGTGTGTATGTTTGTGTGTGTGTTTGTGTATGTATGATGTATGTATACTTGTGTGAGTACAGCAAATTATATTTCCATGAGAAAGCAAGCAAGCAAAAATTTCTAAGACTGATAGTAATTTGATTGCACTCAACAATTGTTTCATTACGTAATTAGGATGCAAAATTAATTAATTTAAATATACATTATGTAAAACAAATTTTATCGGAAATTATCAGCAGTACTTGGTGCTATCTTAGCCGTAAACATTTGTATGTTTAAATACACCGTAACATAGTATATATGTAAGTAGATGTATGTATGTACGCAGGTATGTATACTCACACACGCACACAACCAAACACATATGAATGCATATAAATATAATATACATATGCATGATTTATATACATATGTTATAGCCACAGATAGATGTATACACGAGCAAATACACATACATAAGCGACGAATATACACAACGCAAATACGAGTAACTATCTATCTATCTATCTCTCTGTCTGTATATATATATATATATATATATTATATATATATATATATATTATATATATATATATATGTATATATACACGTTCTTTTATTCTTATATTCTTTTCTTTGCTTCAGTCATTCGACTACAGCCATGATGGGGCAACGCCTTTAGTGGAGCAAATTGACCCCGAGGACTTCCTCTGTGTAAGCTAAGTACTTATACTATCGGCCTAATCGCTAACTTACAGTGATGTAAACACACCAGCATCGGTTGCTAAGCAATGTTGGGTGGGGACAAACACAGACACGCAAAAACACATAATATCTCTCTCTCTGTCTCTCCCTCTCTCTCTCTCTCTATATATATATATATGTATATATATATATATACATATATATATTCATGTATATATATATATTATATATATATATATATATATATATATATATATACATATATATTCTTACATATATATATTCATACATATATATAAATCTACACACATGAATATATGTAACTAGCAATTTCGCTGGAATTCCAGAGGAAGACTTCTAATAAATTCAATGTAGTGACAATTATTTATTTATTTATTTAATTAATTCAAATAGATTTTCTCTTAGTAATTAAGCAGAAACATATTTTGGAAAATAATTTAGTTTTATGGGTAAATAAATAAAACATTATTATATATGTTTCCATTTTCTACCTCATTATATTTTCCCCGAGGCCTACTATGTTAAGTATTTAAGTATTCTAACTGGAGTTATTGCTATGTGCGGTCGGAAGCAAATTTGAGACTGAAATGATATCTACCTAGACTTTTCTCCCTACTTTCTTATTTATACATACATATATATCTACACACAAACGCACACACAGTCATATATATATATATATATATATATATATATATATATATAATATTAGAAAAAAGCCCACCTTTTATCAATTCAAAAGGAATAATTAAATTACACCATCTAGAAAATTACATAAGTAGAAAAGTTAAAATTAAAATAACAATTCAAAAGTAAAGATTAAGTAAATTACAAAAATAAATTCATTATGCATGCTAATTACGTAATGAAACAATTGTTGAGTGCAATCAAATTACTATCTGTCTGAGAAATTTTTGCTTGCTTGCATTCTAATGGAAGTAGAATTTGCTGTACACACACAAGTATATGTAAATATATCTATATCTATCTATCTATCTATCTATATATATATATATATATATATATATATATTATATATATAATATATACGTCAAACTAGGCGTGTGTATATACCGTTCGTTTGAATGAAAGTACTACTTAAATATTAAGGACACGGAGTGAGTTTGGAGATCTTTACATTAGAGTGCATACCATCTAGAAATATATCCGTAAGTAGTGCATATACAGACTTATTCATGCAAATACACATACATGTTTGTAGTCTCACTTACACACACGCATAGATAAACATGTACAGGAAATTATATTCCCAAGAAATCCGGCATGCCTTTTCACCATCCAATGTAAGTTTGAGATCTCACATAAGAAATATTCTGAGTTTAGTGTTTTCATAAATTAAGAACACAAATTGGTTATATGCGAAGGCTAATTCACATTGGACGTTTTTTTTTTTTCAGAACCAAATTTGTTACTAGTTCACCAGATAAAAAGAAAAACAAAGTTCCTGATTTATTCATGAAACAATGTTCGCCTGCAGCAACTGTAGCATTGACACTTCAATCGCTTTTGTTTTTAATCCATATGTATATATATATATATATATATATATAATATATATATATATATATATATATATATATATATATATATATATATATATATATATATATATATATATGTATATATATATATATATGGATAGATAGATTGATAGCTAGATAGATAGATAGACAGTTAAATACAGATACAGAGAGAAAGATAGAGAGTTAGATAGACATGCAGACAGAGAGATAGTTACAGAATTATACATATACATACATTCATATATACATATTGATAGATATGAGTTATCAAATTAAGAGCTTATTTCAATGCAAAATCCAAACTGTATTATACCTTACTAGCAGTATCGCTCGGCGTTGCTCGGGTTTGTAAGGGAAATAACTATATAAGCATTTTTAGAGAGTTATAGCAAAAAATGCATTAAAAATGGAATAAAAAATAATGATAATTTTTTTTTAAATCGTTGACTCAGTGTCTTCAAGCCATGAAGTCGTTGTTCTAAAAGAACGCTGGTCTCCTTAACAACGCATTACGACGTTGATTTCTTTACACTCCCTTCCCCTCAGCTTCACGAGGGAGGGAAGGGGGAGAAGCAAACAGGTGCAGCTGTGAGCGTGGACGCCAACTCCGCCGCCATCGACACACGATGCATTTTATGCATTAAAATGGAATAAAAAATGATGTTAAATTATTTTTAAAATCGTAGACTTATCGTTGACGCGCGCTAATAGCCAGACGGGCTCGATATGAATCACGACTATAAGATACCCGAATTTGGTTAAACTGCACCGTAAAATGTGGGAGGAGTTAGGAATCTAAATCGAAGGGGACAGACACTCACACAACTAGAGTTTTATATATATAGATATGTACACAGATGCAAGCATAGAGAATCGCGCTGACACAAACACATACATGTGTAATATTTTAAAACATTCACTCTCATAATGATCCTGAATAGTATATATGACTGTTAGAGCACAGTTAAACCAATCAATTACTATTTGTATTAGTATAATATTGTTAAGATTATAATTCTAAATTCTTAGTAACTATGTAATAAGAGAGCCGAGTAAATACATTGATATATCTTCATTTCTTCATTTAACATAATTAAGACGGATGAAGCATTATGATAGTTCACCCTATATTCATATCTTCATGAATTAGGTAAAGAACGATTTTTGTATTAATAATTTCAAAAACTCAACAAGTTATAACCAGCTGATAATTTTCTACCTTTTGAAAAATGTGCAGTTCAGGAAATACCTAACAGCAGTATAGTTTTCGGCTTTTAAATTGAAGATATTTTTAGCGGAAGAAATAAATTTCTTTATGATATTGTTTAGAAAATTAACGGCAATAAGTGTAATAACTTTAAACGCGGAAGTGGCACAATCGTTAGCACGCCGTTCAAAATGCTTAGCAACATTTCGTCCGGCTTTACGTTCTGACTTCAAATTACGCCGAGGTGTATTTGCTTTTCATCTGTTTTCAGGGTCGACTTAATCCGTCTGTCTGTCCTTGTTTGTCCCCGTTGTGTTTAGCCCCCTTGTGGGTAGTAACGAAATAGGTATTTTGTCTGCCGTTACGTTCTGAGTTCAAATTCCGGTGATGTCAAAACTTAGCCTTTCATCATTTCGAAATTGATAAATTTAGTACCAGTTACGCACCGTGGTCGATATAATCGACTTAATCCGTTTGTCTGTCCTTAATCCGTTTGTCTGTCCTGAAAATATTATTTGATAACGTATATTTTAAAATAAGTGACAGGTGGAGAAATCTGAACCCTCTTGCATAGATTAATTCATTCAACTAGATTCTACATATTGATTATGTTTCATCGACAAGCAATGAATAAAACCTATTTTTATGTAGCAAATATACAGTCCATAAATTTATTCTTCTTCTTTGTAAGAATTCTTCTAATAATATGCACGCAACCATTTCGATACTTGATACTGAACATATATTCTCACTACATAAATTGGTAACTAACCGACGTGGATCCTCAATTCTACCCTGGAGAATATTTGGATCTTTTCGGTTTGAACGGCAGTTTTTTCTAGCGGTGTCATATGAAATTGTCACCCATAATTATGACCCTAGAATCGATTTATTGCATTTCAATCACTTTTAGGGTTAGGAGTAGATAGGGTTAAGGTTAGGTGTGGGGGAAGGGTATCTTTTTTTCTTCACAAATGTAAATAAACCCAATCTGTTTCTTAAACGAGGGACATATTCATACGGCACAGAAAGCTTTTTAACTCAATAGACGTCACTGATTACAAATATATTTCAAACTATTGAATTTTCTCAATAAAGCCAAGAGAAAAAGATGTTTTATAAACACATTCTACAAGTATATGAAGTTAAAACTTTTTTAGTTACCTAGAAATTATGTTAAAAACTGCCGTTCAAACCGAAAAGATCCGAATAATTAGTCACCACAAATTCTTTTGGAGAAACGCGAAGCTTCTTGAATAATTAAGAATTACTTCTCCTGGCGTAGATGTTTCGAGAAACTTATTAAAGGGAGGTCACTCTATAAAACTTTCTGCAAGAGAGATCGTTCAACAATTTTAGCTACAGACCAGAAAGCAGAGGGAGAGAGAGTGGGTATGTGAGAGAAAGATGGAGATGATGTACAATTTCCATCAAACGGTCTTCGAATACTCCTATGTTAGAACGGGTTTTAATCAAAGAAATTCTAAATGTATTATTCTGTAAAATAATATTTAACTAGTTTAAATGTACACAAATGCATAAAATAATTTTAAATTCCATTGGACATTCTAAAATACAATTTAAATTTCACTTGATTTTTAAAAAGGTAAACTCGGACAGAACTTATGCGATGACTTGTTAGCTTGACACGGCGCACAAACCTATGAATATTAGCATGGGTCTGAAATTCGTTACTGGATTGAGTGAGACGTATGGAGAAGAGAGAAAAAGAAGGAATCGAGGGAGCCCAATTTGGTAGATGTGGGCACTAGAATAGAAAGTTTAAATAACCAAAGATCATTGTCGTATCAAAACATAACACAGATGGCTGATTGCAGGTATGTGAACTAGGAACCCTTAAGTGGCTTGAAGACAATAAGTAGAATATTGTAATTCGGTACGTCTTTGTCCATTACAAGAGCATCGTTTTACATATGGGAGTATTATACAATTATCTGATGCATATTACATAATATTTAGAGTTCGGTAACTTACTTATATATACGGATGTATGTAACATTCATATACATAGTGTATTGTCACTTTCAATATAAAATTTTGTGATTATTCTTACTAAACATGAAAAGTTCCTGATTCCATGACGTAAAGCTACAATTTAGCTATGTTGCAGAACTTTATAAAGATGTATAGGCATACATATGCTTATATTTCAAAAATGTGAGAAGAGAATACATTCTCTAATAAACCATAAATAGAAAACAACATTCGGCAACTATTATCAAGATGTTATAGAAGTATATATGCTCACGCCTAGAATAAAAAAAGCTATATAGAGAGCTTATCAATTTTTTATCATTGTTTTCCAGGATATGAATGTGAATTTTTCGTTTCCCTATTCCCCTTTCACAGAGGTCGTATAAGTCGATGTATATTATTTGGGTAGAAACTCACTTTACACGTTTAACTTTAGATGATATAACAAACGTTGCGGTTGATTATACCGTCACAAAACCCAGTTTAGCCGGGTAGATTTTAACTCTCCTTTCCTCAGACCCCTTTCTTCCTGTCATTTCATCACGTAAAACTGTTGATCCCGACACATGTTCTCCTCCCTCAGTTTTGTAACTCTCTCTCATTGTTCCATGTATCCCTTTCTATCGAAATGTATAGGCTTGAAACATCAAAACATGCCCATCATTCCCGAACCACAAACAAGTATCTTGAAGGCGGTACATACATGACCGAGAGTTCCCCCCCTCAACACAAGCACATATTTTCTTTCATTTCATTGTGAATATCTCCTGTAGAGATCCACTCACAGGGTCAGAGCGGGCTTTAAGTATACCTCCTCTCAGATATTTTCCCGAAATGTCCATTATCAATTAAAATCAACGATCCACTCTCCATCATGCCTACTTATATGAGCAAATTATGGAATAATATCGCAAGAAGTGTGTCATCTATTCGAACGAGCAGGTGTACTGTTGTGGGAACTCGACCAACGATTTCGGGTGGAATGGGATCAAATGACCTTTCCTATTACATGATTTCCGTATTTGCTTCCAAAGTTATATGTAATCAAGTATTTTCATTGTGAATGTGTATCATTGTTCGCTATTTCTTCCGTCGCTTCCAAATTATGATGGTTCGCATTCTATGATACTTTCTGACAAGAACGAAACATGATCGCTCAAAAATAGTATCATGACATCTGTGCCTGTCTGTATACACTTAGCTATCTTTATATGATGTACAAGATACAATCATGCACCAGATCACCAAAATACAGGTCCTCATTGCTGTTAAATTTGCTTCCAGTAGATCGGGGTTAGGATCGCATTTTCTTTCAATTAAATAGAATACCATCTGAAGAAATATAGAGTTTGTGCACATTTGCGTTATAGAAAGACAACCGTCATCTTCTGTAATGCATTGTGACACCAGGCGTCAATCGTGTCTATATGGCAACCAGTCCGTTCTTTTGTTTGGCATTTGTTTCTATGGGTGCAACGGATGAAATTCGGTAGTGTGATTTGAATTCCTTGATGATTTTCCACTAAATATTCTTCATTGACCTGAACATATTACTATTGTCAATACTCACATTAAAACTATATGTATACAAACACCTATTGTTTATTCTGTCGTGAAAAGAACTTACTCAGAACCTATGGCCAATTCCTCCCCACCCCACAAACCGTCAGGTGTAGCAGAGTTGAAGGAATCATGCCTTACGTTAATGTATCAAAAAGGCAAAGGCTTAGAATAACTGAAAGAATTCGTATCTACATCTAATCTAAGAACTCCCCAATAAACTGAACATGAGATGGGATATTTTCCCAAAATGTAAGAATCTCGACAAATCTCCACAAACGAATTGGGAAACACCACGCTCACCGGGTCAGACAAAGAATATTACAAATCTTAACCTTTCCCCGTCAAATATCCCCGCACCACGCACTCAAGTAGTGTTAATTCTGAATTTGGCACAATTCTTATTGTCCGGCATTTTTCATATATTTCTGTCTTTTCTGGCTCATTTTCTTGTTTTTCTGAGAGAGCCAGCGGTTTATATTGAGTCTGGAAGACTGCAGGATAATACTAGGCAAGACATATATAAGCTAGTACCAGGTCTGTACTATTGGAGCATGATACATAGACGCATAATGTAGCTCACATAAATTCTGGTGTTCATTAACTAATGTATAGATGCAAATGCATACATAATATCAGTTTTTACAGACTGCATAAACGACCTCCTATACAACTGAATGAATCTATTGTTCATACACAAATAAAGACAGATAAATGTTTTCCAATTTCTCACTCGTGATTTTAACACTGCTATTGATGTCTCCTTCTTTATTCTCTGTAGTTTATTCAGTTTCACTGAATTCGATTTCAGTAACATCATATGCACTATTTCAAAATTGACTCATAATAGAAATTTTTGATAATTGACGTGGCTAGTGAATCCGACATTAAATACGCTGCATTCCAGAAATCGTGTGTGTGTGTGTGTATGTGAGCGCGCTTATGTGTGAACGTATACATTTACACATTGTATATGTACATGTTCATTTATTTATATGTGTTGCGTACGTTTAGTTTCTATAATTTATATGTTGTATATCTTCATATATATATATATATTATATATATATATATATATATATATATATATATATATATATATATATATATATATATATATATATGTATGTGTGTGTGTATGTGTGTGTATGTGTGTGTGTAAGTGTGTGTGTGTATGTGTACCTGTGTTTGTGCCCGTGTGTGTATGTGTATGTATTTATATACACATGTATATACGTACATATGCCTAAACATGTACGCACATACATGTATTCATATGGGTATTTACGGGTGTGCGTCTGTGCGCGCGCAAACGAGTTTCGTGTGTGTGAGTTGGGGTGTTTCGTTTCATCTCGTTTAAGGCAGTCAGTAGACGTATTATAATATAAACATGTTTTCAAATCTCTTATTAAAACTGGTAAAAATTAAATTCGTCGATGTTCAAATATGAAATAATCGATGTTGCCATCACTGAAGCGTTAAATCCGATAGCAAACTGCCAAATGCTATGAGTAGTAAAACAAAAGATGACTATTCACTGAAGCTAACATTCAAATAAGATTAAACATTGAACTAAATGTCGAAGCAGTTTGCCATTTCCGCATTCAGGATATATAATTATAGCAATTGCAGGATATAAAAGATTTTTTGTTGTTCAGAGACTTGTTTCCACCAATATATGGATGCATATGGTCCAGAAAACATAGCGAAATTAGGATAACGAGAGATTGTAAGTGGTTATTACAGATTAATGAATATAAAAAAAATGTGTTTAGTTGTACAATGTATGCACACAAATATTGCATTATGCACGTTTATATATACAATATACGCGTAGTTTGCCTGTCTTCAATATATATCAGTGTATGGGCATACACAAGAACAAATAAGCATATATACAAGCATCGTGTTATACAGACTTATGTATCAGGATGTGTTCGTGTATTTGCGAAGAATACCGGCGAAATTTTATTCACGATAAATATTTATGAATAAATTATTCAAATTCCTTAAGATAGAAATGGTAATATATGCATCTATTAAGTAAACAATAAAAACCCTGCAGAAATAAAGACTAAACATCAAAGACGGTTTTCAGATTGTCTTATTATTTCTTCGTTTTATTATTTTTTTTGTTTTGTTTTAGAATCTCTCTTTTTGTCTTTATTTATCTCTCTCTCTCTCTCTTTCTTTCTGGTTCTCTCTCCATCACTCTGTGTCTTAATGTCTATATGTATCTATAAGAGTATAGATGTGTGCCTCTGTATGTTTATCTATGTGCCTATGTATGTAAAACAAACAACGAGGTGATTTATACAGTCACTGTGCAAAGCAGTTATGGAAGGATTAAATAGAGATTGTAAAACATTTAACTTTAACATTAATATTTCCAATATACTGTTTGTTTTGGTAATATTACCCGCTTAGTTTCAGCGAAAAATAAAAACATGTCAGTGCTTTCTTCACATTTTGAAGAGGAATAAATTTTACGACCTACATCGAATTTTTCACAAATGTTGGGTAAATCATATCTTTCTTTAAATATTCGTAGCCTTATTTCAATTTCTCTGCGGGCTTCTTACATGCACAAAAACAGACACATAAGTACGCGTGTATGTATAGATGCGTGCATACACACACAGACACACGCACACATATACCCCCATATATATATATATATATACATACATACATATATAATATATATATATATATATATATATTTTTTTTTTTTTTTTTTTTTTTCCACTGTTTATATATATATTTTTTACTGTTTATATGTTTGTACTGTCGTTACCGTCTTGCTTTTTTTTACCCCTCTGCGAAAAGATCTCGGAATTTTAATTGACTTGCTTTTCGCGGGAAGGAATTTTTCTTCGAAGTATACGTCTCGCTTTTATCCTTCGGAACGTTTAGTAGATGAAATCTTAGCGACTGAAGAAGGGGATTTTTCGTTGTGCTTATTGTCCTGTATCTCTCCCTTTTTTTTGCTTGTCTTGTTCCTTGGTTTGTGTCTATGTGTTTCGTCTCTCTATGTGTTCGACGTCTTTTTGGTGTCCTGTACACATCTATGCGTGTATATGTACATGTACAGGTAGGTACGTACATATATGTTTATATATATGCATATATTCTATTTTATTAACATATATATATATATATATATATATATATATATATATATATATATATAATATATATATATATATATGCGTCACTAAAGTGATTAAGGGCACTAATCAGCATCTGCCTCGATTGAAAAAAAAACCTTAAAAAAACTCAACAGCCGTAAAAACAACTCAAAATGGTAAAAGGTGAAATTATGAATCGTATGGGTGAGTAATTTGCAAATTTTATAACCTAAAATCAGAATAGAATATACGTCACTTTTACCGTGTATGAAATCAGTGTATGGTTTCAACGGATATCTTACCAGTGTTTTACCCTAGACGCGGTAAGAACCACCGAAGAGCATTCAGATGCATGAGCATCAAAATGTAATATCATCAAATGATCTGGCTACATTTGCTGGTGTGGTGTGCTTGCCTGCCTTGTCAGTCATTAAGTTAG
>NC_042999.1:32203740-32206240 GCF_006345805.1 Octopus sinensis | reverse complement strand
TTTCAATAGCAAAGGATGGTAATGTTAAATTAACGCCGACGGAATTTAAACTTACAATGCAGAGAGAGGAACGATTTCTTGAGATACGTTTTGTGAAGCACTAACTTTAGTGAAAAACCACGTTTGTAATAGTCACAGTAAAATGAAAAAATTAAGCTCTCGAAAACATAGTCCTCTTCATGTTTTATGACCCACAACATGTCTGCAATAATAGCAACAACTGCACTAACATTTTAAAGTTTTGTTGTTTTCGAGAGGACCACAGAAAGCAGCAGTACTCATGGTGTGATAATGCAAAGGTTGAGAAGAGGAAGGTGATTTCAGAAACTGTAGATTGGACAGTTCGAAAGAAACAGTAAACATATTTCGTGAGAATTACCGCCTGAATAGAACCTACTCCAGCGTTACACTTAAAATTATTGTACTGTCTGATTGTACGAGAACCCCTTCAGAGAGGTGTAAATAGATCTGTTTAAATATGTCATCTATTCTAGTGGGGATGAGACTGAGTTTCTTTCATTTAGCACCCTATAATTTTTGTTCGTACATTGAATGACGGAGAGATTAGATTTCGATTCGTAGAAAAAAATCCTCGTTGACTTTTTGGAGCTTAGATTCCCCACGAGAGACTTCTTCAGATAAAATCACAAAAGGCTCACAGCTGGAACATTCAAGATCTTGAATGTGAATGCATATAATAGTTAAGTTCCAACTAATAAAAAACAGTTAATTAAATCTTGTTTTCCATGTAACACTTGACATCAAAGGTGGCAAAGGCTTAAGGCAAGTCAAGGAATTCCGTTAATGCTGACAAATCGAATATTTTACAAGTGGTGATGACACTGCGACTCAGAGCACATTGCACAGAAAAGCGTGGGCACACACACCTACAAACACACACGCATACACACGCAGATGCACAAAACCACTTGTATATATTTTCACCTATGAATAAAAGTACAATCGTATGTACGAGTTTATGTATATCAGTATATATGTATAGTAAATAAAAAACGTAGAACAAACAACAACGCGAGGACGTGGTAAATGTAAAGTATTAGCAAGCGCTCAGGAAAGGAAAGAAAGACAACCTAATATTTCGAGCAGAGCTCTTCTTCCGAAACAAAGGAAAGTCCAATAGAAAAGGGAGACGGAGGAAGAAAATCACCAACGATTCACATATGGTATACACACACACACACATGTATATATATATATATATATATATATATATATATATATATATATATATATATATACATAAATATATATATATATATATACATGTAATATAAATATACATACATGTATATATATATGTATATATTATATATATATATATATAAATTCACGCATTTATATATGTATATATATATATATATATTTACACGAGGGCACTGCATGAGTATCTATATTCCTAAAAATAGAAGTCACAAATACATCTATGCGACATAATAATCACAAAACTACTACAGGACTGGTAGGGAAAAATTCTAGTGAACGTTAAAGTCTCTTACCTCCGCTAGGTATACACAAGTAATGCTAACTATTCTGTGGAAGAGAAGCATTTTTTGTTACTATTTTTAGCGATGCAGATACTCCTGTAGTGCCCTCATGTGTATATATCTATTGTATAATTGGCCTTTTCATCAATGCAGACGGTCAATTTAGCTTAGAGGTAACTTAATCGAAAATATCAGAGGCTCCCTTTCTTGCAGCTTCTTTCGTGGCTAATTTCGTGGCTAATTTCTGTCACAGTAGTTGCATACCAAGAGGTTGGCCTGGTGTTCTGCATTTCTGTTATTTTCCCTTCGCCGCTGACGCTTCTCAATTTGTTTCTGTAGCTGCTCTCTAGAGAAGCAGTTCCTTCCTTCACCACAGTCCTCCATGTTGTTCTCCCCTCAGCCCTCTCTTCCCAGGTACTGACATCCACCGCGCACTGGGACAAACAAGTTTTGCAAGTGTACTTCTTCCCCAGTTTTGGGCTTCCTCTTGGTCTCTTCCGGTTGGCCAATTCTCCATAGAGCAGTTGCTTCGAGATTCGATGGTCATCCATTCTCCTGACATGCCCTAGCCACATCACTCTTCTCATACACAAGATTACTGTCATTCGCATGCGCCACTACTTCAACATTGGTGAACTTGCCGCACCATGTTAGGTTTAAGATCTTGCGAAGGCATTTGAGATGGAAAATGCCGAGGCACTTTTTCTGTCTGTTGTACAAGGTCCACGTTTCTGATCGAAAGTGGAATGTGCTGAGAACACATGATTAATAAATCACGATCTTTGTCGTGATGTCTAATCTCTTGTTCTTCCATACTCGTTTTGTCAGCCTTCCAAAAATTGCTGCTGCCTTCCCTATCCCGACGTTAATCTCATCATCAAGTGAAGCAATGGAGGAAATGGTAGACCCTAGATAGCAGAACCTGTCCACTATCTCAAGATCTTTGTCATCAAGCTTTATATGGACTTTCACTGCACCCTCCTGAATGAGGATGA
>NC_042999.1:32168740-32193740 GCF_006345805.1 Octopus sinensis | reverse complement strand
TAGTGCTCATGGGAACTGCTCATATCCTACGCAAAATACTTTCTATGTAATCTCAAGGTTTAAAACAAACATAATTTCCGGTTTTAAAAAAAAAAGAAAAAAAAATTATTTAAATTTTTTTTAGACATTCATTAGTACAACACCAAAAAATACCCCCCCCCCCAAAAAAAATATATGGCACACTAGGCATATCAACATGAACTTCCATCCTGTTGTCTCTTGAGGTCTCTGGGTGAGATTTGGAGCCAACTTGTACAAATATAAAGCAAAAGTCAAACATAGAATAATAATAATAATAGTAATAGTAGTAGTAGTTGTTTTTGTTGTAGCATTAGTAGTAGTAGTAATTATAATAGTAATAATAATAATAATAATAATAATAATAATAATTTCTCCTAAAGTTAGAAGGCCTGAAACTTGGGGGAGGAGCCTTCACAGGTACTTAATTTATCGACCCCGAAACGAGGGAAGGCAAAGCCGACCTCGGCGCAATTTGAACTCAGAACATCAAGCCGGACGTATGTTTACCAATGATCTCTGCTACCCATGTAGTCGCAAGTATAGAAGCGATTGATCCAATATAAAGTATTTTCAATGCCTGAGACAAACTGACGTCATCACTGTAATGCCATTGTAATTGATTCACATATAATGTTGAATTAATAAGTTCACATAAACAGGATCGAACTCATAACTGGAAAGTATAGCAAAGAACTTTTGTACGAGGCCGCAACGCATCTGCCACTTCCTAGTCATTTATTTCCATCTAAGTAGGTGTTATATAAAAAGAAATGATGTTCATTTATTTGTGTTTGTGGTATGGCAAGAGATATTTCTCAAGCAGAAATAAATGCATGTGAATAGATAGTTTCTGATATGTAGCTCAGTCAGGCAGTTAAGCCTACTTAATCAGAAACAATATATAGATACATACGTTGCGTAAGTCAACGACTGCTTATTGAAATGAACTTTCATGAACGAATTCTTCTTTAGTATTTATATTCTGCAAATTTAATAGATCCGATTATGATAACAATCCTTGATTCAACTGAAATAGACAGTCAGTCATGTAGTTAATAGTGAAACCAAGACTAACTAATGATGCAAGCAGAATTGCTAGTCGTCTTGTTTCTGAAAGCTTTAACTGTATTTTGGTTTCACTATACACGCCACCACTATTTATTAATTTTGCATGTATTTTTGCTCGGCTTTTGTAATATTTATTGTTTTTCCTTGTAATTCTACTTTCTTCAACTGGAAGAAAATACGTTTACTGATAATAGTATGATGCTAGGTTTTATAATATACCGGAATCAACACGCAATATATTACTATATATTCATATTCGATAGCCCCATGCATATATATATATATATATATATATATATATATATATATATATATATATATATATATATATATACATATGTAGGTATGTATATATATATATACATTTATACATATACACATATATTTGTATACACTTACGCACGCATACGCAACGCACATTTACATACGTGAATAAAAGTATGTAGATAAGTTCTTATGAATTTGCAAAGAAGGAGAGGCACTCAAAATAGAATTATATTCCGTTTAATCCTGTCGCTCTGTTATCAAAACAAAAACTATTAAGATCGACTTGCCTTGTTCATTTGGAAAGCATTACTGGGTCAGGCAATGGCAGTATAGCAAAGATCATCGCTGGCACAGTTTAGCTCTCTAAGTCATCTAATGTGACGGTGTTTTTATATAGGAACAAGGGTATGACGTTAGATATTGTAGTTGTCATTTGTAACCTGTTTATTGAACGAGTGAACTTAGCCACCAGGGCTGCTGAATAAACTGTAACCTTCTTGTGAGAAGCATAGTTACGTTATAAAGGAATTTAACTAATATTCCACGTTAATACATGCATATCTAATTTTTCTGGATTTTAGAGTTTCAAATTAAGGGATTCAAATTTTTTCATCTTTTCCTGATAGTTCTCCAAACACATTGCTTGAATATACTAAATTCGCTACCTCACTACCTGATACTGGATTTATAAACCAACATTAAATATACAAGAAAAACGACTATAATTGGCAATGTATAGTATAGCCGAATTCCGCCCACAATATTCACAAGCTAGCCATGTTTAATATGTGCTTATACTTTGCAAAAAGTGGACTTCTTAATTTCTCTCGGCAACGAAAAGTAATTAATAGAATCCTGACGAAGGTATTACCGAAATTCAATACTCGAATAATCGAATAATCGAATCTCTATTTTTCCATGACTGCTGGGAGAACCAGAGTTTATGCATGTAATGTAGTTTTGCACCGTAGTTAATCTATACTAATTTAATATACGATAGTAACATTGTCTTGAAATTATATATTGTATACGCTGCATTGATTCCCAAGCTTTATTCATATGCGTTCATACCAATAGGTAAGCATATACACATTCATCATCATCATCATCATATATATACGCAAATGTGTATATGTATGTGTGTTTGTGCGTGTGCGTGTGTGACTGTGGTTGGGTGGTGCTGAATATGTGCAATATTTTCGTGCACCTATAAATTATTGACAAGAATTATCAGCTTAAAACGTGGAAGTTACTGTATAAATTATTGAACAAAACTGATGCCATGAACTGCAATATGATAACCTGGAGCATTTCACATTAATATATTGTAAACATTCGTTCATGAATAATCATATTTGTAGTCTCTATAGGCAAACGCTCTCACATAAAACAAGGTTACGAGATATCAAACATTATCGCATCAGTTATCCCTAATATTACCCAAATGCAATCACCTGAGTGGGTTTCCCGTTGTTAAATGGGCGAACGGGAAGACTTACGAAGAACATGATACTTAAATAAAGCGAACCATTTCTAAAATATCCATAGCAGTTATATCCATCAAAACTCATAGTTTTTCTTTCTCAAAATATAGAAATAATGAAGCAATGAAATAGGCTAGCTGGAGATATAACAGTCATCGTATAATTTCAATTTCAACCTATTCAAAAAATAAAAGATTTTAATTGGTTTAATTGTGGAGTTGTATCAACAAGTGATTATACGTAAAGTACGCAAATTAAGGTATATATCACAGGAGTTACTAGAAACGCAATTCATGTAGCATTCCATGGATTATGTATATCTCAGACATACAAATAATACCCGGAACTAAACTCTGAATACAATATATTATACGTATGATTTAGAAAGGCGGCCCTTGGGGTTAAACAGCAACAGTTATTCGATTACAATTTTGTACAAAATAAAGAACAATAACAACAGTAGTTATTAATATCTCGTAATTTGTATCTACACCTATCTACGAAATATCCCAGGTATTCTGTGGGTCGGTGACACAATTGTTAAACAATAGTGTCTATTATATAATATAAACTTTTCATGTTTTGAGAAGAGAAAATCTGATAAAGTCGTTTAATTGCTGAACAATATTCAGGCACAGTCTATTCTGCATGGAAGCCTTATTTTAATACATACGGATCTGAGTTTTGAATGACTGACTGATAGTTCATTGCCAATATAAATATTCCCTGACTGAGTGTATTTCAACAGACTTCACCGATTATATACCCTATAGAGATAAAGGAAATCTGAGGAAAAGCTAATCTGTCAATGCCAGTTTGTACATTATAAAAAAATAGACGTTTCAAATATGCAACGTGCTTCATTAGCAAATAGGCCTAACAAAGCTGTGTATGGTCTCTTATAAGGTAAACAAAGTAGAAGATTCAATCTTAGTATTTATTATTGAAAATTAAGATATAATATCTGACATTTGCGCGTCCACGCATATGGGCGTATATGCGCAATAACATACTTATATGAATATGACAATATGCTTTTGCATATATTTTATTTTAACCAGCATTTTGTCCTCTTAAGGGTTCAATATTTTTTATAGATCATAGCGAAGGATGCTGGAGTTCATATATATTTATGTGTGCATTTTTCCGTGTCTATCTATCTATCTCCCTATGTTTTGTTTTAATTGACGTATCTCATAAGAGGTTGCAGTGCAATGTATGCATCGTTGTGTCTCTCTATTGCTTTCACTCAATAAGCCATTGCGTCACTATCTCCCTCCCAGTATCTCCTTCTATTTCTTTCAACACACCTAACACACGCATACACATACACATTTATGCATGCGTCTGTATATATATATATATACATATATGATAAATAATATATTCATTTACTTAATCACATATATTATATATATATATATATTATATATATATATATATATATATATATATACGTACATATGTATATAGGTATACGTCTACACGTGGACACATACAAACCTCTACACACACATGCATATTCGTTCATATATATTTTTATGTGTATATTTTTGTTCTATTTTATATTCATATAAATATGTTTCTGTAGAGGCTTAACACCATTCTATGAATATGTATTGGTAGATTGAAGTAGATATACAATGATTGATGCGAGGGCGCTTTGAAGTATGATTGAGAAAATCTTCGATTATATCTCTATTAATGGAGACATCTTTTAGCAGCTGAATCATTTCCTGGCCTATTATTGATATTCTATATATCAATAGATCGACGTGTAGCCTGGATATAATAGGATTTATCTATGTAAACCTTGATTTTTGTGTTGAGGAAACCGGAGTAGAAAAGACTTTTAACAATAGACTTATAAAATATTTCTTGTCTCCAATATATCATAGAATACAGATAAGAGCCAAGGTGCAGTTAGTTATATGCTCACTCGACCTACTAGCAAAAGAGCAGTGAAATCTCCCTCAACTTACACCTTGAAGTATAATCAAAGCACAGGTTTGCTTACGTAGTTATAGATACACTAATATTGAAATGCCGATCGGATGATGGCAAACAGAATGCGTTTCCTCCGTATGTATGCTCTATCACGTATATCTTGGATCCAAACAGTGAAAATAATAATAGAAAAGTAAAATATGTTGAACTAAATCATTTATAGATATTCACCATGGCAACTATAATTTCGTTATGTATTATTGCAACTAAGTATAATACTTATATTTTACAATATTGAAAGGTCCTCACGTGACTTGAACCTTGAAGATGAAGCTATTACACACAACGTTGTTAGTAAATTACTTTAGTCACATATGTGACTTCCTCCAATATATATATTTATATTACCTAGTCAGAAATACTCGCAGCTGGAAAAAAATTCAGAAACGATATATTCTAATTTCGAAATATCTTTTACGCAATATTCATACGGAAAGCATAGGCTCTCCATCAGTCGATGCTAGAATTGACATGAAAATGACTGGGCATTCCAGAGACAAATGTATGCTTACTGTGCACCCTACCCGAAAGCTTTTTATAGAGTCTCCTCCCCACAAAAACTTCGGCTAGGTAGGTGATTGAGAAAATATTACTTGCACAAAAATCCACGTTGTGGATTGAATCCCCTACCACGTGGAAACGGAACCTTGCTTTATACACATATACATATGTATACGTATATAGTAGCTGGTGTACACGGTAGTTCCCGGGGGTAGAGATGTTCTATTGAAATGCCTTATTACTCTGATGTAAGAAAGCAATTTCGTAATAATTGCACACAAGGTGTATTTGCCGTCGCGAAAAAGTACAAGAAGCTATCAGCTGGAGGAGGGGAAGATTGAGGTTGGTGAGAGAGATTTTCGGCGAAAAAGTACTCGGACTCATCGTGGCATTTTAAAGGTGAACGTTTTGAACGTTAATCCTTTAAAGATAATATATAAATATATAAATGAAGTATTTAATGTTTAAGAATGAAATGAATAAATTGCAATAATAATGTTCACACTCACTACTGGTCGCTCTCAGTAACTGCCTTTAGCTTACGGAATTCTTGCTTTTATAACTATCGAAAAGCAGCCAGAAGGATAGACATATTGTTGAGAACAAATGATTTCGCTGGAGGACTGTTATCCCCATTCCAGCCCCTGATGGGCTAGAATATGTCACTGTGTCAAGTGTAAAACACATTATTCTGCTTAGCGAAGGCATCTGGGAAATGTAATAATTGTCATTCACAGAAAAACTATTTTTTACCGTGAGAAAAGCGTTGTTGAAGTGTTAAGTGAAATTTGGCAATTTGAGGATCGAATCCACACTATGCCTGCATGAAACCGCCGCTACGTTGTGGAAGAAAAACAATTACCTACTGTTATGGAAGGAGAGTAACTTTAAAGATGCAGAATTATCGGAGTAATGGGCATTCAAAAAAGTATGTATGTATAGAAATGTATGGATGACATCTTTAAGGTTTAAAATTCAAATCAAGAAAGTGTAATAAGAAAGTTTAAGAGTTCAAAACTGAGTAATGAAATGAAGAATTAGATCGGCTGATCGTGAGAATCAAATATTGATCACTTCGCCAAAAAGTGCAGGTGGTATGGGTTATTTCCCTTTGGTTGTTTAAATAAAATATTAGTAATATGTAGTAGATATAAGGATCCATTGGAGTGGCACTATTATCGAGTTTTTGAAGAATCTTAGTATGTGACGATATTTCCAGTCATGAGTTCTACTCACGTGTCAAGTATAGTATAAACGTGATATTGTTTGCAAAAACTAGACATTAGACACACAAAAAACAACCCATATTCGAAGCAATTCAACATAAACAATGAAATCTGTAAAATATTTCTAAGTTCGATGGTTTCATGAAAATGTTTGAACTGTAAATCTTATGATTTGTAAAATAAATATAAGTGATACAGGGTGTCCTAACTGAATATGGTGTGGAAGTTTGGTTATATTTTTTAAGAATTTTGAACATTGAAAGTATGAGCTCAATGGAACACACTTATTAAATACGTTCTGGAATCGAAAAATATTAACTGGAAAATGTAGTAATATCGGAGTTATGGGCATTGAAAGTGTACATGCATCACGAAAGTGTAATAATAAGGTCTAGTAGTTGAAAACTGAGAGTAGTGAATTGCAGAATTAGGTCCGCTGATCGTGAAAATCAAATATTGATCGCTTCGCTAATAACAAACAACCGTACTTGGAGGTTGTACGGGATATTTCCCATGAGTGTTTAAAAAATATTGTGTAGGTGCTATGGGTTATTTCCCATTGGGTGTTTAAAAAAATAGTAATATGAGGTGGATATAAACATCCCTAGCAGGGGCCGTATTTTCGATTGTTTTAATAATCATTGTATGCCACGCTGTTTCCAGACGTGAGTTTTACTCAAGTGTCAAGATTCATGAAAATCAATGAAACGATGTGGCTAAAAACGCAACAAACAAACACACCCCTATTTTCCTCATATGTAGTATACATACACACACACACGCATATATATATATTTACATTATATAACAATCTATTGACTAAGAGTAAAGTCACCATAGTGAGCATCCCTCCTTACAATTTGTTTCAATACAAGAGTTCACATCAATGTTCTTTGAAGCCAAATACAAACGCAGAGCATCTGTACAGATGTAAGCGTGTGTATATGTGCATACATACATTCGTTTATTTATACGTGTGTGTATGTATTTACATATCTATAGATAGGTATATATATATATATATATATAATATTATTAGAGACAAAACCCCTATTTTGCAAAACAAACAAGGAAAGACTTAATCAATACATAAAATTTTAATAAATAGTCAAAAAAACCGCCACTACAATCGTTTCTTGTCTTGATCGACAATCTTCAGGTGGACTTCCAATAAGTCAGTTTCAAATTTTGACTTCATAATTTGAAACTGACTTATTGGAAGTCCACCTGAAGATTGTCGATCAAGACAAGAAACGATTGTAGTGGCGGTTTTTTTGACTATTTATTAAAATTTTATGTATTGATTAAGTCTTTCCTTGTTTGTTTTGCAAAATAGTGGTTTTGTCTCTAATAATATTTTATAATATTTTACTATAAAATTGGATTTAATCCTAAATCTGATTTTTTTCCCTGTAAATTTGGATTTATTCCCTAATATTTATTATTATATATATATATAATATATATATATATATATATATAAAATATTATTAGAGACAAAACCCCTATTTTGCAAAACAAACAAGGAAAGACTTAATCAATACATAAAATTTTAATAAATAGTCAAAAAAACCGCCACTACAATCGTTTCTTGTCTTGATCGACAATCTTCAGGTGGACTTCCAATAAGTCAGTTTCAAATTTTGACTTCATAATTTGAAACTGACTTATTGGAAGTCCACCTGAAGATTGTCGATCAAGACAAGAAACGATTGTAGTGGCGGTTTTTTTGACTATTTATTAAAATTTTATGTATTGATTAAGTCTTTCCTTGTTTGTTTTGCAAAATAGTGGTTTTGTCTCTAATAATATTTTATAATATTTTACTATAAAATTGGATTTAATCCTAAATCTGATTTTTTTCCCTGTAAATTTGGATTTATTCCCTAATATTTATTATTATATATATATATATATATATATATGTATATATATATATGTATGTATATATATATCTATATCTATATCTATAGGTATATCTATCTATCTAACAATCTATTTATCTATATATATATATATCATAAAATGTAATTGTTATAAACAAAAGTAATTATATAATATCTACTAAAATTCCGTTTCAAAAATATTTTTGACAAATGTTATTTTATTCGTAGATTTGAACATCACGTTTTGCCAACATGTCTCTACATTTCTTATTCATTTCATCGGAATTGCAGTATATCCAAAAGCTTTAAAATAAGACTAACATTTTATATCACTTCAATCCACCACATAAAATTTCGCTCTCATGAGAACATTGATCGTTAGACAGTTGAACTAAAGCAAATTGAAATGTTTTCACATTTCAGTACATTAAACTTTGTAAAACTTTATGAAAGTGTAACAGAGATTTCGCTCTCGTTTTCGATTCTCTCTTACATATCGTTCTTGGATAAGGTTTTAGTATTCAATAACATTAAGAAATAACAGAGAGTAATGAATTTATATTGTACTAGCAGTATCGCCCAGCGTTTCTCGGGTTTGTAAGGGAAATAACTATATAAGCATTTTTGGAGAGTTACTTCCCTTATATAATAACAAAAAAAATGCATTAAAAATGGGAAAACATGGTGGTAATTTTTTTTTATATCATAGACTCATCGTAGACGCGCGCCTATACCCAGAAGGGCTCGATATGAATGACGACTATAAGATACCCGCTTTTGGTTAAACTGCACTGCAAAATGTGGGAGAAGTTAGGAATCTAAATCGTAGTAGACAGACACATAACTTCACTTTTATATATAAAGATATATTTCGGTAAGCACACACACACGCGCGTGCGCTCGCACGCACGCACACACACATGCACACGAGCATCTATGTGTGAGACATTTGTTTATGTATAAAACAAATTTTTATAGGCCCTCTATGTCCCGCTAAGACCGGGTTAGTTAATGATATTCTTCAAACACTGCAGGTTTACACATTCATTTTCAATAAGAGCTACAAAAGCCAGGAGTGTGTCTGATACCAATCGCAGACTGGAAGCATGAAACAAGTGCAGCGATCCGCGCAGGTATCTATATATCCTGTACTCTTTTACTTTCTTTTATACTCTTTTACTTGTTCCAGTCATTTGACGGTGACCATGCTGGAGCACCACCTTTAGTCGAGCAAATCGACCCCGAGTCTTATTCTTTGTAAGCCCAGTACTTATTATATCGGTCTCTTTTGCCGAACCGCTAAGTTACGGGGACTTAAACACACCAGCATCGGTTGTCAAGCAATGCTAGGGGGACAAACACAGACACACAAACACACACACACACATACATATACATATATATACATATACACGACAGGCTTCTTTCAGTTTCCGTCTACCAAATCCACTCACAAGGCATTGGTCGGCCCGGGGCTATAGCAGAAGACACTTGCCCAAGATGCCACGCAGTGGGACTGACTGAACCCGGAACCATGTGGTTGGTTAGCAAGCTACTTTATTTCATATAATTTGCCATTTAGGCATTTACAAAGAGGGGACAAACAAGGACAGACAAATATAAAGGGTGAAGTAGCTTAACACAGTTACAATTTTCGAATGAAATTACGGATAAGATTATAAACAATGAATTTTACGAAGGCAATGTTTAAAAATATTAATGATCATGTCGAAGGACGGACACCCAGCCTTCCGGGTAGAACCTTTACTTTCTGATCCGGTCACACTTACCTGGTGCCAAACATACCCATCTTGTATGCCACAGGCTTCCATCTTTTCACAAACATATCTCGTGACAGACACCTCTTCTCCAGCCTGATTTTGCTACTGAGGTGGTAACTAAAGAAGTTTATCAACCCCTGGCCGGAGACAAAGGTGCCTGTCACTATACCTTTCGTACGCGTCTTCCATACTGTTTCTTTCAGTATGGCTACTACACAGAAAAAACAAGCCTTTCTTTCCCTGTTAAGGAATGGGGGCGGCACAATCTCGATGATAGACTCAGCTGATAGCTGTACTCTTCCCATCACTGACAACAGTTGTTCAACAAAAGCTATCAGTCCCGATAACTCCGGACACTCCACGAATGCGTGCAAGACGGTCTCCCTATCCTGCTCACATCGCGGGCATGTCGGCGAGACGGCACTACCGTGCCTTGACAGCTTGTCGCGAAAAGGTAAAGCCGCACGGAAACACTGCCAGGCCAGGGATTTCTGGTAATTATCCAGATTCACCGGCCCGAACGTCCTCCGGAACAGGTTGACCAACTGATTTTCATCGTAACCCAGGGTCTCCCCCAAGGCGTCTTCGGACTTAATCTCCACTAACCCGCTATAGAAATCCGTGGTGGACTCCTGCTGCCGGCGTTGCCCACCCGAGATAGTAGCTGGAGCGCCTGACGGCACTCCAAATGCCATTCACTCAGTTTAGGTCTCCGCTTGATCCATGCACCGATGTCCGTTAGGGATGTTAACTGGGGAAGGTAGAATCGGACGTGCGGTGACCACACCTGCTCTCCATCCAGGTAAAGCCAGAGGTGCCTCAACCTTAACGCGAGTTTTTGCATCCTCAGCCAAGGCATCCCTAGCCCACCCTTTAGCGGTTTCTGGCAGCAGACAGAGCGCTTTACAAGTGGCTTTCCTCCTTTCCACAAAAATCGGAAAAGGATTCTCTCCAACTTGTTCAGCCACAAATCGGGGCAAGGCACCACGGTCAGACGGTAGGTGATTACTGATGCTATAAACATCTGCACCCCCTCCGCCTTCCCTAGCAGGGATAACGCCCGCCCAGACCAGGTCTGGGTTAGAGCGGTCACCTTGTTGGCCACCTCACTCCAATTTTTCTCAATCTGGAGGTCTGGCCCGAACCAGACTCCGAGCAGCTTAACAGGACCTTCCGTCCAACGCCCTACGACGTTATTGGACGGCATCGGCTTGCCCCTCCAGGTGCCGAGTTGTAAACCGACCGACTTGTCCTTGTTAACCTTTGCTCCTGCCACCACCTCGTAGCTTTTGATGGCCTCTTCCACCACTGGAAGCTGGCCTTCGTCTGCCACGATGATGGAGGTGTCATCCGCATACGCCGTAGCTCCTCTTCCACACCATAGATCATGCGGCGCGCCCCCTAGTGCCTCCAACTTCCGCAGCAAAGGCTCATGAGCCAATACGTATAGGAGCGAAGACAGGGGACACCTTTGACGAACTGAACGCTCGATCCTGAACGGCTTCGAAAAGGAACCGTTCACCTTGACTACAGACTCGATGTCGCTATACAAAGCAGCGATCCAACCTCGAAAGGTCGAGCCTAAGCCAGCCTCTCCGAGGACCACCGCCAGGTACCGATGGTCGACCCTATCAAATGCTTTGGACTGGTCTAAATGTACCAGTGCTCCCCCTGCGCCAGGAAGCTTCCCCACCCTCTCTAAGGAGTAGCGTATAAGGTGGAGATTGTCGTGGATCGTTCTGCCGGGGATAGCGCATGTTTGCGCTTCCCCGACAAGTTTGTCCACGACCCGCGCCAACCTTTTTGCTAGCACCTTGGCCAGAATCTTTAACTCTGTGTTTAACAGAGTTATGGGCCTGAAGTTCCCTATCTCGTCCCCCTTGTTCGGGTCCTTTCTGATCAACGTCACCGCCCCCCGGCTCGCAGACTTGGGAATTCTCCCATTCTGCTGCCAGTTGGCGTAGACGCTAGCCAGCAGGTGCCCGAACAAGTCTGGCATACTTCTAAAACATTCATAGGGCAGACCATCGAGACCCGGCGACTTCTCCCCGGGGCACTTGCCCAACACCTCGATTACTTCCTCGGCTGTGATTGGCCCTTCACAGCACTCAGCCTCTCGTGTCGAGAGGCGCGGGCCACCAGACAGGAAGTCCCTAAGGGCCTCACCATGAACCAGCGTCCCGCACCTCCCGAACAACTCGGCGAAGTGCTTGTGAAGTGCCTCACACATCTCGTCCCGCTTCTTGATCGTGCATCCGTTTTCATCAACAAGAGACCCAATTGTGGCATCGTTTCCACGCTGTGTTTCTATCGTACGGGCCCATCCGGCAACATTAATTCCCTCACGGCCCAATGCTCGTACTTTAGCCCGGACTCTACATCCCTCATGTTTGGTCTTGAGGTGACGGT
The DNA here is from genome assembly GCF_006345805.1 of Octopus sinensis. NCBI lineage: Eukaryota > Metazoa > Mollusca > Cephalopoda > Octopoda > Octopodidae > Octopus > Octopus sinensis. The sequence goes on along the minus strand of NC_042999.1, from coordinate 32,181,090 downwards.
CTAATGCCGTTCTCGCCGCTAAAATGTGAGATGCAGAGCCCAACCTCAACGCCTCATATAAGTTCTTAACTAGCCCTTCTATTCTAGCCCTATCTAGTTGTTTACTAAATCTAATGGACTCGAATCGAATGGCTCTTTTGAGGGTGAACCACCACCGGTTATTAACCACGGCTCCGGTTAACGCCCTCTGCACTAACACCTTAATCCGGCTACGGTATGCCTCGCGTGTCAAAGTAGACTTGTTCAGCTTCCAGTAGCCGGTTCCTATCTTAAGTTTGCTATCTGTGTCCAGTCTACACGTGACCATTCTATGGTCAGTATAGGGCACCTGGACGAGCTGTGGACAACTAAAACTAGACTTATCTCTAGTTCTTATCACTATCCTGTCTAGATAAGACTTGAACCTTCCGTCGCCACTCATCCAGGTCCACTCTGGGACGTTCGGATGGTCAAGTCTGTAACGATCTGCTAGCTGAAACCGCTTAAGCAGATCCACGAGACGTGAGTTCACTTTCCTATAGATCGAGCCAACGCTATCGATGTGTACGTCAACGATAGCATTAAAGTCCCCTAATATCACTAAAGTCTTCGACGTCACGAGAAAGCCTCTAGGCGCCGATAAAAATCAGTTTGGAAACCTCTAGCACAAGGTGCATAGAGTCCGATCAACCTGAAGGCCTTACTGCTGTATGTCACATCAAGGACGACCAGCCCACCTTCTGGGTCTACATAGACTGTACTTGTCTGTAGAGCCAAGTCTTTACGGATCAGTACCACTACGCCCCCTCGCCCTCCGGTCTGGCCAGGAGACATGATTTTCTCGTAGCCATTCAGGAGAGGCGAGAAGGTTTGTAGGCTGTCCAGCTTGGTCTCTGTAGCAACCATCACATGTATATCATGTGATCTGATGTCGTCGAGGAAACAAGCCTGCTTCCACTTCGAACTCAGACCACGCACATTTAAACAACCAAGGTTAAGCGAAGCCATTACAAAAAGTAAAAGTTCTACTTACATTTCGTTGGAGAGGTGGGGGCCGACCTCACCACACGTTTGTGGGCCCCTTCTTTCTCCTCTTTCTTCAGATAGTCCGGCAAGTTCGCGATATGCCGGATGGCGTTTGGGTGTCTGTCTTTTAATTGTTTGAACGTTGTTTCCGCAATCCACGCGTGTCTATTTCGATCTTTGTATTTGTTGTACAGTCTTGCTGACTGATGCTGAACCACAATATCGTTTATGTATTTGTCTTGTGTGTCGAATTCAATTAATATGAGTTCATTTTCTTTTTGTCTTCTTTTTCTGGGCCAGTTGAGCGGGATTTTTTTTCCGTGTCTGTGGTGTGTCTTTGTTTTTATTATTTTTTGTAGGGGATGTGGACGGGGATGATGCACGAATTCTTTTACGAACTGGTGTAAATCCCCCCTCTGATACCTCCATGGTATCGTCTGGGGTAGCAAAACTTTGTTCGGTAGGCGCCGCAGTTTTTAGGGGGTTGGGAGGTTTTAATAATGTAGGGGGTTTGTGAGTGCGAGGGCTGGGTTTTTTCTTCAGTCTGTTTTGAGGTTGGCACCGTAAAAGCAGGAGTGGGATTTTTTGTTTTTGTAGGGGTAGGTGAGTTTGCAAGGGTAGGGACTTTTTTATTATCTGAGGGGCCTGGTGTCTGCGGTTTCTTTTGCTTGTCTAGACAGTCTACACGAATGTGGCCCTTTTTGCCGCAGGCGTAACAGGTGGGTTTTCGGCCTTCGACCTGTACCCCGAGGGCTACGTTCTCGCCCACGAGCACCCTCTCAGGATGGAGCTGCAGGTCCTCCGCTGTTCCTTGAATTAATATATTAATGTTACGCCCGAGCCAAAATAGAGGGGTAGAGCATGTTACTTGAAGTATTTTTATTTTGTCCGCCCTTTTATATAACAGGGCGGCCACTACCTCTACCGGATCTACTTCCGGCGGGGCTTCTACAATCCTGACCCGGGACGTCCTGCGTCCCCTATAGCTTGGGAAAAGTACCACCTCCTTGGTTTTAGGGGGTTCACAGAATGCCCGCGGGCCATTTCTTCCCCCGAGAAGCGGACATCCACAGTGCCATATGCCCGTCCCTTGGCGACGTACACGATGTCCTTCCAAATCGGGGACAGGCATTTCTCGATGGTGCTTGTTTCAAAGTGTTTGAACCTTCTGCTTTGTGGACAGAAAGTTTTGAACACTACGGTCCGCTTCTCGGTCTCCACGATACTGGCGGAGGGTGATATTTTAACATCACCACCCTCCTCTTGCATTCTTTTAAATAGCTCGACGAGCTGATTGTCATCGATGTCAATGTTCTCGGTAGCCACTGCGGCTACCGCAGAAAATTTTTTAACATTGCTCTCCTCAAGAGCACTACTTTCGTGAATAATTTCAACAGGCATTATTCTGTTGAAATTAGACAACACAAAAATTACGAATATTGGTTTCCCACAAAACTGGGAAACCTATAGAAAGTTTTTCTTCCAAAGTAGTTCAAAAAAGCAGTTCAAAAATTCCAATTCCCACCCCTATACGGGGGAGGGGCACGAAAATAGTCTGGCAGGACTATATATAGTCACGTAAATAAAAAGCCACAATGGCTAACAGTTCAACGGTAAGAAATTATTCAATTATTTCCCGGTAAAACCGGAGAACAAGACAGTTCAGCAACGTTTAAAGGCAAATTTTCAGTAGTAGGAATTCAACAATTAACAACACAGCAAAACTCTTACCGGGAAGAAAACGCGTCCAAACCGTAGTACGGTAAGCAAAGTCACTCTTCTGTCAGTGAGGTTAGACAAGCTACTTACCACACAGCCACTCCTGTGTCTAGATTACAGAATTTATTTTCAGAAATTGCAAGTAAAATTAGACATCTGGGGAGAAATGATTAAATATTTGCGAGCAAGAAAATTTAGAATCGCTCAAATTGTTTTGGCATGTTTTATTAATGGCCCAACTTCAGATCAAGTGTAAGGCAATCATTGGCAGAACGGGTCATCAGAAATAGCAAGAGAATGCAAATTCTAACATGTTATGAGTGTTAAAGTTGTGCGGGCATACCGTTTGATGGTTTGAGTGCTATCATTGAAAAATCAAATGGTATACCCCCCACCCCTAAATACTAGAGACGCTCTGACTCGAGTATTTTACAGGATAGATACGTCCGTTTATAGCTTGTGATAGTTTGTGATGGTGAATAACGGCTAAACTAGCATACAGTTTTTACATTGAAGTACTCATATAGCACTATGTTATCTTGAACCTATATACATACATACATACATACATACATACATACATACATACATACATACATACATACATACATACATACATATAAATACATGCATATATATATATATATTATGTATAATGTATAAACATATGCATATATACATACATATATGCACATACCTACATATATATGTATATATATATACATACATATATGGGTGCAAGACATCAAAAAGACGTAGAACACAATGCAAAACGAAAACATGAAAACAAAAACGTAGAATACGAAGTTTTTTCGAACAACGAACACACAAACAGAGAAACGAGACATACGACATAAAGAATATTCTCCTTCATCAGGTGTCCCTCTTTCATCTATTCCGCGTTTCGGTGTATGTGTGTGTGTGTGTGTGTGTGTGTGTGTGTGTGCGGGTGAGTGTGTGTGTGAGTGCATGAAGGTATGTATATATATATACATATATATATATAAGTATGGTATATTCTATTAAGAACGTAGTAGAGTACAGTATAAAGCTCGTCCAACATCAGTAGTACCCTGTATTTTCTAGTAGTTGTATTATACGTACTTTCAAGTTTGCGTCTGAGTATCAATCGTGTGTGGATAGATAATTGAAAAGATGGAATAAAGATTTATTTTTGAATCAGTACAACTGTTTCTACGCTGCGTAGTTCATCAAGTGTGCAGGTGTGCAGATACTGCATACCTGGAGATACACATAGCGTGGAAAATTTGTAGTCATTAAAAAATAAATGTCCAACCTACCATTTCTTGTTGACTCCAATTTTTTCAATTATATATATATATATATATATATATATATACATAGGGGTAATTTACGAAAAAAACAACAAAAGACGAAGACAGGTGGTGTACAAAACAAACAGTTGTATTAGTATAACGCACAGGAATAGAAAAAAGTATTTTACCTTTCGAGCCTACGCTCTACTACAGAAAGGGACACAGATAAAACAAGGAGAGAAAAAATGTCTGTAGCGGCTAACGATCTATCATGGTGTCTGATATATATATATATTATATATATATATATATATATATACTTATATAGTCCGCCGCCGTGAAAGGCGGGTTATATTATATATATATATATATATATATATATATATATATATATATATATATATATGTCAGTGGTGTGTTAGATCGGGTTTTCCTTAAGTAAATTCAGTATCAGAGAGGATGGTGGGATAGGAATCCATGTCGAGTGAGATGGTTGTTTGCAGTTCCGAAGTTGGACCAATTTTTTGCCCCGGAGCGCTGTTGATTCACCTATTGTTTCTCATTGCTGTATAACCACATTCTATGTTTGGCCTTCAACTGACAAATGGAGCACATCGAAATATAAAGTGCTATAAATTGGACAAAAATGAATAAATGGAACTATAAGTCAAAAAAATAAATAACTATAACACACCAAAATCAATAAATAGAAATAAAAATTGAAACAAATATCTATAATATAACATGAAGAAACTCATTCAGTCAATTCATAGCATAGGAGTATTGATTTCATGAATACAAATGATTAACTTAATATTTAAATGGCGCAAATATATAGACCGGAACACTTCTCTAGCTCTTCTGTGTATAACTTCAAAGGAAATTCTTTTTTGCGTATACAACTCGTTACTACAGCGAGATAAAGCCAGCTTCAATCTCCCTGCACATAATTTCAATTTGGCTTTTCAGTAATGGTTTATATTGGTAAGCATTTCCAAGTCGTGTTGTATTGCATTTTCTATTGCTTGGGGTCACACATATGGGCCGCAAATGATGTGCATTGCTTTTTCGTGTTATTCCTAAATGACACTGTATGGTTCTTGCAATGGTTCTTGAAGCTCTCGGACGTTGCACATGTACGTGAATATACATGTGCCCTTGTTTTTACAGTACATTCGTACATAATGATTGAGTTACACAGAATAGAAATGTTATCACGAATTAAAAAGGTAGAATAAGAGATTCCCTAGTCCAACTGCTGTTTCTAGAGGCTTCATGGCCTAACATATCTGAAAATTGATTCCATCATCGGATAATACTGGACTTCTTCTTCATGAAAGAATTTTACATCTGACATGTTGACAAAAAGGATATTATTCGAACCCTTTAAAACCCGATGTCATTTCTATTCTCTGTGCATCTGACCCTGTTACCTATATATATATCTATATATATACATATGCGTGTGTTTATATAAGTATAAATATATACGTATACATGCATATACACAAACGCACAAATATGTATGCTTGTTTGTGCTTTTGATTGTCTCTTTACATACATATACATACATATATATATATATATATATTATATATATATATTGACATGTTTTAGTTTTACTTCTGTGTTATTTCCACCTCCATCTTATCTCTCTCTCTCTCTATATATATATATATGTATATATATATATATATATATATATATATATATATATATATATATATATATAATATATATATATATAGAGAGAGAGAGAGAGAGAGAGAGAGAGAGAGAGAGAGAGAGAGAGAGAGAGAGGGATAGATATAAGATTGAGGTGAAAATAACACAGAAGTAGAACTAAGACATTTCAATTTCAGTAGGAATGTAATAGAATGGTTTGAAAATTATATTTAAAAAATATTACCGGTTTCGATGATGAATTTCATCTTATCATATATCATTATAAATTTATAAAGATTTGAAGTAAAAACAATTTATCTTTTGTCTGGGGGGCAAAAATATGCCTGATATGTTCTTGACCTCGAGACAGAAGATAAACTGTTTTCACTTCAATTTTTTATAAAATTCTAGTGATATGCCATAGGATGAGATTCATCATTGAAACGGGTAATGTTTCTTTATATAATTTTAAATTATCATGATATTATATACTATCTTAATTTGAAATGTCTTACATTTACTTCTGTTCTATTTCCACTTCTTTCTTTTATGTATAAATATTTGATTTGTATACATCTCTAATCTGTTTTTCAACTATATATATATATATATACACACATACAAACATTATATAGATATATATGTATGTACATATGTGCGCTTGTTTGAGTCTATTTGCATGCATAATTTATTATTAAATTTGTGGCTGAAATTCTTTGAGGAATTTCGCCTGAGAGAAAATATACTATTTCTTTATTTTCTAAATAAATATGCAGCACGGATTTTTGTCAGTGAACAGGTCGCGGATTTTAGCGACGAAAATATTTTGACAAATTAAATTTAATGTTGAAGTGAATCGAACGGCTTTTCTGTGTTTCTTAAATGGCTTATAAACACCTTCCACGCTGCAATTGTTTTCGTTTCAGCACACGATCTCAGATCAAATTACTTACTATGCGAGTACATCTCCGTAATAAATAAATATATACCAATCAAAAAGCAACGCCACTACTTGTTGATCATGGTCTTTCGGCATGATTTCACCTCGATATTTGCAGGAAACGTTACGGTCACGTAATCGCATACTTGTAATGACAAACTTCTTGCCTGACAAGCCACCTCGCTATCTGCCAGATATGTCTTACTTGTTATTTTGTAAACCTATAGACGTAATTGTGGAGCTCGAAATCACTGCTGTAGTTTCTATTTCTGAAGAGGCACAATTGCACACAAATATTTTTAACTGCAAGTCTGGAGCGGTCTGTTAGATGTCGGCATATTTTCTTACTAAATCTATAGAAATATATCCCCCTTCCACCAGCAATTCCTGTACAAATGTTCCATTTCAGTTTCTGTCCACAAATAGCACCTACCATACTTTGCTATAGTGTTACAACCGTGCGATGCGAGGTGACGAAGATGGATCTTTAGTACATCAGACAGTCCTTACAATCAATAAATATACCTGGAATAATACATATATTTACCAGAAGCAAAAAGGAGACACAACCGCGTAGAATGATTAAGGGAGAATTTATAAACATGTGTTTTTGTGTGTGAAACATGTATACAGAATAACGGACACACTGTCATGATAACAAATATATGTGTATGTAGGCATAGATATATGGGGTTGTTAAGGACATATAAGAATAGCAATGAAGAAGAATAACAGTGAAAAAACCTATAAAGAGAAGTGAGAAGAATATTCATAGGCACAAGACAGATAATTAATACCCTTTCATAATCATTAGTACACGGTAGTTGAAATACTGTATCAAGAAGTTGTGGCCATGATGCTGAGCCACTTACAGATACATGTTGTACATGACGTCAAGCCTGTGATGCTTAGGAATTCTTGTAGGCTGTAATTTCATTGTTGATCCCTGGTGAAGTGATTCATGAACAAGTAAGTTGCTTGCTGAGTGGTGTACGTGATATAGACGGTAGGACGATGGTGGCGACGGAATTGGAGGTTGCCGAATGCTATTGGACGAAGTTGGTGAGCCTCAACGTAGCTTCTGTGGTGGCATGTTGTCTGGCGTCGTCACTGGAACTGGCTGAGTCTACGTGGTCACTGGCTTGATATTAAAAGGTCAGGAACCAATGACGTATATAGAGGGAAAAGCTGGGTTTTTATTGAAAGAAGTAGGCTCGAAGTAGTGTTCGAAAATGTCGTCCTACATGATCTTAGTCATGTGTGGCAGTTAGCGCAATCGAGTAAGAGACAAATTACGCCAATACCAAATAATAAGAGTAGTGGACACGACATGATCCAAATAGCAGCCAAAGGCTAGCTCTTAGATGCTACGTTCCAACGTACGTATATATATAATCTAGGCTAAATAGTAGAGGGTGGGACTTAACACAACGAAGGCGTTTTTAATCATTTACTTAGGCATTAGTCTGCAATATTTCTTTGTATATACAGTATCCTGTAAAATATTTTCATCAAATATATTCTATAATATATTACGGCGTTTCCCACTCAACTGAAGTTTTCGTCCATACTGAAGCAGATAAGGTTGAAAATAAATGATCACCGAATTATTTGATGTTCATTGTTAATGTACTTATACTAAATTAATTGAAGCTTGTGTATAACCGGTGCATATAACCATATTATGTTCTGAATGTTTTCTATAAAAGAAGAGAGAACAGATGTACCTGTCGTTATAGAAACCTATCAATGAAAGGTGAAATCCTGCATATGCACCGCGCCTGTCATGATTTTGACACTACTTACACATTTTACATGCAAACCTAAAGCTTCGCAAAATTCATTCAGGATAAATAGAGAGCAATTCGGTTCTAGTTGCTCCGTACCTGTCCCACATCTTAACTTACTATCACTTTTTAACACCTCATCAGCTATCCTTGCCGTCATAAGTTCCTGCACACCTCCCAAAACATCCAGTCCGTTCCTAAAACTCTTCCCTCTTCTCCACTCCTCTGTTACGCTCACTTAAATTGTACTCGTAATCTGTTAGTTGTGGATGACTGAATCACCAACTCTCCGCCTCACGTGCTGCAGTTAGTTCTTGCCTTTGTTTCCTGCTAGTTGTCATAGTTTTTTGGTCCTCACCAACACATTTCTCGCACAAAAGGCAGTCATCATAACATTCACATTTCTGATTTTTGCAAACTGATTCTCTATCTGCAACATCTATTTTTTTAAATGCTCTCTCTACTTCACACATGTTATTAGCAGATTTGTAATTCAGATATCAGGTTCCTGCCATCTTTGTTTTGTAGACTAATCAACATTTTATTTGTTAAAGATATTGTGCTTAAACAACCGATTGTAGTAGCAGGCTTTGCCCAGTGCAGCTCTTCAATATTCTGACAAACACCACACATCTTCGGTCCCAATTCTCCATAAACCTTTTTCCTTAACCTTTCGTACATACCATTTATAGCCGCAAGTATTGTGTTCCTCGTGATGCAACCTTACACAAACATACAGAGAAGAATATGTGCAAACATCAGCTCTACAGAGACGTAACTGTATTCACATTCATTCAGTACAAACTACGCTTGATCGGGTTAAAGAAACACTTACGGTTTTCTTGTTTCAAATCTTATTTAAATTTTCACGTAGATGATTGCCAGGTGCCAAACATCAATGATGCGTTTCACATTGATAATTTAGATGGAAATAAGTTTTTCGTTACTACCGCCCTGCAAATGAAAGTATATATAATGTAAAGAATCCTTATTTAAGACTTTCCTATGCCAATAATCACACAGGATGCATTTTAGTGAGGTAATCAAATTTTTGTGTTTATCTTAAAAGTGCGTGCATACACTGAGCTACCAGGGAAGATACAGTGACCACATTAATCGAATTACACATCAACTCATTCATCAGAAACGCATTGTCTTGTTAAGAGAGCCTTGGCCAAAACACGAGATTAAAATAACATGATTTTTGATGTTGCAATTACAAACGTAATGCATTTCGAAGACAGACAAATTACAGGAAAAGCGTGTTTTTATTTGAGGTGTAGTCTTACGCTATAGCCAAAGTATATAGTAATCTAACATGCATTGAGTTTGTGTTGGTAGTAATTAGGATCAGTCAACCAATTACAGGAGAATAATTTTTTGTATTTACCAATTCGTATCAGTAACTATAGATAGATCATAAACTTCCCCTATCAAATTCCTTTAATTTGAATGCAGTCTTATCAATGATGAGAGCGTGTGTGAATGGGCAATTCTTGCAGCAATGACATTGTGTAAACATAAAAAAATTGTTGCTCTGTAAAATATATATAAAATGACACATCTTTGTAAGTCATATATTTTCTGATGTGGGAAAACGATACTCGACGACTGTCTGCTCCATCAGAGTTGTTTGAAGCTTTAATATACATTTTAATCTTAATTACTTTTGATAGGCGAATTCTAGAATATCACCGCGTTGATCAGCTCTCCAATTCTCATTTGTGATACAATTCACGCTACACAGCGGCAATACGAATAATTGTTTAATTCAGAATATTTAAGGACAATCATAAAAATACCCCACTGTGAACATGACGAGTGATTATTCTCTTTCTCATATTATATTACACATATTGTAAGTGAACAATACATGAGATATATAAAGTTCTTAAAAAGATATCATAGGTTTAAGTTTGTTTCATCTTACCAATGTGAGTGCACTTAAATCTGCTTTCGTCCTTGAATATATTTTTACTCTACGTTCGTCAGTGTCCTCTTGATGTGTTGAGCATTCACAAAGTTACTCTGATCACAAAATAAATTAATCTACTTTGTGATGTATTAAGTATAAAATATTTTTTTTTACTTTATTATATAAACAAATATTCTTTAACTGTCAAGCAGTGAAATTTCATTTTTGATTTTAACGGCATTGTATAAAACTTAAAATAGTCGGTGAAATAATAAGAAGAAAGGAACATTTCTGACGTTAACTTTTACCAGTACACACTGATGCAAAATAGAAAAATTAACCGATGAGTCGAAAAATAAATGGCAATTAGATGTTTTAATTGGCGCACAAAACTAATCTTTGTAAGTATATGATTTTTAATGATACATAAAAATACACGGAACGCACATAACATAAACATATTGGCTGGCTTCTACGGAAAATAACTTAATATTCTAATTTATTTGAGTATTTTATATCACTGAGGCCAATTGATGCTCAGAAGACATGATATATTTCACTGTTTCTAAGCATCAAATACAATCCATCCATACAACATTCAACCATTGTTTAGGTAAGCTCTACAACTATACCGACCTGAGAATAAACGAAGTAACATGTTCTATTCATACCAATCAATTATATATTTCATGTTTTATCTCCAACGGCAGAAGCATCTACATAGATAATATATATTAATGAAGAAAACATGCAAAAAAATCTTTAGCAGAAACAAAAGAATCCATCCGAGGAAATGAATTCAGTTGTACAAGAATACAAATATTTTCATTTTGAAGATTCTGCTTATCAATGACTGAAAAAATGCCAATTAAAGTTTGAAAAGAATCAAACGGTATTAATGGAAATGCTGGAATATTTGAATTAATAAATCATACACAATATATAATTTATGAAGATTAACAAACAAATATTCCTTTTGCGTTCCATATGCGTTCTCTTCTACATCCTATTCTCTATCAATATACCAGTCTCTCTCTCTCTCTCTCTCTCTCTCTCTCTCTATCTCTATCTCTCTCTCTCTCTCCGCTTTCTGTTTCCTCTCTATCTATAGATATATATATATAATGTATGTGTGTGCATGTATGTATATATCATGCAAGTCTACATGAATAAAGAAAAGTGCATTGTTTTCACTCTTTAATTTTAAATATAATAATCATAAAGAGAGTGCTTCGCCATCAGCTGTTGAAATATTCATGTTGCAAATGGAATACTATTAGTGTTTTAAAATCCTTAGCATCAAAATCACCTGTTTCTAATGCGATTACATTTTTGAAAATGTAATATTCGAAAATTACCCAAGTAATTCTGAAAATAGGGCCATAAATATTGAGAAATATTTCAGAATTTCTAATGCTTTTAAAACATTTCAACCTGCACTATAATATTATTCTCAATGTTATATAATTCCTTCTTATTTATTATTTATGTGCTAGCAAAATTAGGTATTTCAAATGCATGGTTAAAATATTAAATTAAATATATTCAATCGAAACATAACTTAAGTTAATATATGTAGGTCTCTCTCACCTTTAATATCACTCTTTCTATCTCTCTTCTTCTTTCTCTCATACCACACACACACACATGTGCATATTGGTAAATTCTGATAAATCATAATTTATTAAAATTTCACAGATTATGTTTCAAATTTTATTCATAAAAACATTTTAAAAAGTATTGCATTAAAGCACTTCTACATTAAGTATCTATAATATTATCAGCGGTTATGCATAATAATAGTAAAATGTATATACACATATATAATATCAAAATACATATATACGTATTATCAGGGTGACCTTCTTTCCTATAGATGGAGCTGTAACCAATTTCCTCCCTCTTTCTTTCCTCTATTTTTAATTCCTACTCACTCACTCTCATATTTTTCTCATTTCCTCTCCTTTCCCGCCTTCTTTCCATAACTTATGTTCTTATTTACTTTTCCACTTGATCTGCTGAATCCGACGCCAATAGAATTT
>NC_042999.1:32153740-32163740 GCF_006345805.1 Octopus sinensis | reverse complement strand
AAAATTTTCTGTTAATTTTTTGTGGCTTTGGAGTGAATTTTTACAACTAATCCTAGCAAGGCTTGTGCCACCCATTTCCCCTTGTTATATATAATCTTTATGTATCACTTTTAGTTTTCTCTATACGGCTCTAAGCTTGCGGCCACTAACACACTAATATTGTTATCTCTCATGAGTAATAATGGTCTTCATATATATATATATATATATATAATATATATATATTTGTAAATTAAATTAGAGATAAAACCACTATTAGGCAACTCAAACAGTGATAGACATAAACCAAAAACATAAAAAGCAAAAAATAAATATAATTAACATAATATATATATAAAAAATATAAAATTTAAAATTTAAATTATTAAAATTTACAATTTTTAGATTTATATTTTTAAATTTAATTTTTTTTTAATTTTTAAATAAAATTTTTTTTATATATAACTAACCAAAAAGTATAAAAAAGTAAAATATAATATAGGTAATATTTATACTGTGAAATTTGACTTAACCCTAAATCTAATTTTTCCCTGTAGGTTTGGATATACACCCTAATATTATATATATATATATATATATATATATATATATATATATATATATATATATATATATATATATTATATATATATATATATATATATACATATATATACATACATACATACACACATGCATACACACATATGTAAGAAGGATTTTTAATGTACGTATGTGTTTATAAATATGTGAACGTAAGTCGAACGTAGACGCAAATGATGAAAGGGACGATAGTATCTTGCTTGCTCTTAGCAAATGACTTTATATATATTAAAGTACTCTTTACATTTGGAAGAATTAACCATTGTTCTGAAATATGAAGTCAACTGGAGTATCGAGTAGTCGTGTAATTTACAAAATGTCTCCTTATTTGTTCGTAAAATTAAGAGAAAATATAAATACTATAAAATTAGATATTACAATGTTCACAATGACATCCGTTTTTCAAATTGACTTTTAGTATCATCATGGTATTCTATATATTATGTTTTATGTGCATTGACACACGCTCATTCATAATTATACAGATACACCCATATATATATATGTACATATGTGCGTGTAAAAGGTATAGTAGTTTCCGAGAATTAAATTTCAGAATATCTCTAGTAAAACGTTCATCGCATTCTTAGTTGCCGTTCATGCGCAATTTTGAGGAACAGTTTTTTTTTTCTTTTGTAGTGGGAATAGTTGCCAAGACGTCTAAACTATTGCAAATAATACATGCATGCACGGAATATAGTGGTTGTTTTTAAACGGCTAATGTATTGGGCTGTAAGGAATAATCGTAGAGTATTTCTATATATATATATATATATATATATATATCAGGTCAACTATAAAACAATATCCCTATAATCTCCTCCGAAAGTTCAGTTAGATTTCTAGTGCATATTCGGGTTCTTAGCATTTTTACAGCGACACCAAACTTTGGCAAACTTTGAAGATGCATGAAGATGAAATAAAAAGAAAAAAATATCCCATCTACAATTGAATATAATTAAAGCTTAATACACAACGCTGTACATAAAAATCTTAAAAAACGTGACATAAGATTATCTCACATATCCATAAACTATAATGTGTCAAACAAATTTATTTGAAACTACATTTATATGATAGGGCATACATATTCAGTTACTTCAGTATACTCTTTGAAATTCAAATTTATGAACGCATAAAATGTGATGGCCAAATTTAGCCAACCTAATCTGCATTGCAAGTAAGAATTAAAAATTTCTTACGATAACTGCAGAAGTCCCATTGGAATAATTAATTTTGAAATCATAACATAAAATGTAAATAGAAAAATACCACAGTCCATTTTATGCAATATTGCAAGTAACAAGACTTAACAATGCTAAAATTAATAATATCTATGGCGAGTAGAAATTGATATTTAAAGTCTGTTCCCAATTAGAGGTAATTAGGAATTTACAGTTTATGCGTTCGAAAGCAGGATATTGCTAATTTAAATTGTGCAAGATAATATGTTGACTAGAAAAGGCAATGTGAATAACTTTTCGAACAGTGACCTTATACGGCTTCAACATAATGAAATGGATGATGTCTGTACACTGAGAAACCTTTTACAAAGTCCATTTCTTATAATATTTACAACATTTAAATTTGATGTAAAATTACTGAATAATATATTTACATTAATAGAAGTTAATTATATATTTATAGTTTAGAGTTAAACAGCCAAAAGTTGTAATTTGTGATGGTTACTTATTGAAATTTATTGTGGTATATCATTAGCTCAACATATTTAAGTTACAAATTACATCTAAACTCAAATCAACATTTAGCCTAGCTGCTTGGTATTCTTTGGAGAGAGGAACGATTTTGCTTTTAAATTATATTGCATTTATCGTTGAAATATCTCATTCGAGAATATTGAAAATATGCATACTTAAGTTAAGCATGATATTACTAACATAACATAACATGACTTAACATTCCTTGACATAATATACTTCCACTCATAACTTACTAAGATATAACCAAAATTTATTATTCATTACTAGCGACAATAAGTCATAGGCAAATTATTTTCTTGTTCAAGTAAAGGTAAATATGTTCTATAACACATTGTCTTTTATTGGATCGGATATTGCATTTTGTAACTTGGTATGAATTAGTGGAACAAGAAACTCTACATGTGTATAGTATACTGTTTGCATTGTGTCAATGCTTTAAGAGATGTATGCAGTAGTCAATGCTTGCTCGGTATATTTCCTGTAGTTCTTCGTATAAATAAAGTAGTGAGAAACTATTTGTGATTATACGCAAACCAATGGAGTTTCAGGAATAATTAATGAGATGACAGAAGAGTAAGCGAGTGAGGTATTTGGCCAGTAAAAATAGAATGTGCAACGAGATAGCTCAGATGTAAATTTACTATTTTTCCGGGATGAAAATAAGTAGAACAACGAAAGTACAAATGTGTGAAAGATGATTTAAAATGGTCATATTTAGGGATTTCCCTAGGAATGGGATGAAAGCGTTTGGTATGGCATCTATATTATTGTCATCACGGTTCATGTTTAATCTCTCAGATCTAGTGTAAAGACTTTGAATCCATGTCCATAACATTTTTAGTTTATAAAAAATAAACTGTACTACGTGACCTTATACCTTAACAATATCGTAAATTTTGAAGGCATTTTCTCAATAGATGATCGGTAAAAAGTTTGTTTTCTAATAGCATAATTACAGTTCTAGGATCTCTACGATAATTGAATGTATTTATATAATATTTATAAGATGTTATCAAGGATAACATGCATGTGTCTCAGTGAGACATAGGTAACTCTGTATAAATATGTACGTACATAGGTATTAAGTGTGCGGACCAGTATGCGTTTAACAAAAACTGAGAACGGGCACATATTTATATAACTGAGATTCTTTTATTTCAATTTACTTCTCTAATTTGGTATCAGCTTAAATAGAAAATCGGTTTCAAATTAAAACACAACGCCAGCAAGTTCTGGGAAGGGATAAGTTGATTAAAACGACGCCTGTTCTCCACTGTTACTTATTTTATGGACACTGAAAGGAAGAAAGCCGAAGTTGACGCGGTGGAATTTGAACACAAAACGTAAAAACAAATAAAATGCATCCTACCATTTTGCCCGGCATGCTAACGATTCTGCCAACACAACGCTGTAAATCGGTCTTTCATATTGAAATATCTAAATCAAAATGGAACAATTGTCCGTAACATAAGATACTTGATTCAATATATATATATATATATCTGTCATTTCATGCATTATAAGGTGGTTCCTTTTTCCTTGTAGTACGTATAGCTAATAAATTAATATTATCTATAGTATTATGAAACATTTTCACAGACTTTTATTTATGTGCAGCTCTTAAGAATTCCAGCATAGAATGTGTAGTTGCTCGAAAATACCCTTATTTCACGAAGCTTAAACATATACAGGGAGAAAACAAAGAGACGGAAATTACGTAACTGACGGAAATTTTATTGTTATATATCAGTTCCGCTTTCAATATGGAGGAAGAGTAAAAGGGAGAACTGTATATGTGAGCATGTATATATATATATATATATATATATATATACAATTTGTTTGTCTCTTTGTATTTGCAATCCGCTTTGGAACTTTGTACGTATGGCTATTTTAACGTGTGTCCTGTGCTAGCATGAAGTAAAGTGTATTATATTTGCTGCCTATTTCTATCAATATGTTATTGCATAGCTGTTTATGAGTACATATTAGATGCGTGTGTGTGTGTGTGTGTGATTGCGTCTTTCACATGCAAGATCTACGGATATACCCTGTAGCTCGTGCATGTGAAGGATCAATGCGTGTATGTATCAGCTGTTGTTGCCTGGCAGCATCGGATGTTTTATTGTGTTGCAAGATATGTATTTTCTTGCGTTTGTTAAGTGGAGAGAAGTGCTTGTGATGATCTGTGTAGGAGATAAACATGACAGACTATTCAGAAGTCTGTTCAAGTGTACATAAGTATGTGTTCGTTTGTGACATATTGCATGAGTGCCTTCATTGTGCGTACGTTTCTGAGACGAGTGTGTTGGTTTGCGTGTGGGTTTATATATGAGTGTGTGTGTGTGTGTGTGTGTGTGTGGTGTGTGTGTGTGTGTGTGTCTGTATGTGTGTACTTATATACCTGATATGACTGTCTGAGAGAAAGCATACTATAATGAATTTGAACTGTGAAAGAATCATGTGTGGGGATTTGAAGGTGGAGTAGTAAAAGCTCGACGAAAATATTTAATTTCCCGTCCCGTCGAGACCTAAACTATATGACATCTATCCTTCTCCGCTTATTTACCTAAGTTTTATTTAGCATAATCTTCGAAATAGTCACCTTAAGCAGTAATACACCAGTCCCAGCTTTCCTGCCACTTTTGGAAACCGGGCTGGAAGTCTTTTGTTTCGTAATTGAATCGATGACTTTCTCTGATTTGCTCTGGATCTCGACAAGGGTCTCACAACGGTGACCTTTTTCCTACATTTTCATCTTGGGAAATAGATGGAAGTCTGCAGGGGCTAATTCTGTCGAATAGGGCAACTATATTGTTTTGGGCACGAAATTCACGAGCGAAGAAAGCTAGGTAATTCGTCGAAAGTCCTCTGCCAAACGCATCAAACGTCACAGATTTACTCTCGTTTGATATCCTGGCCCTGGGGTAGATCGTTCTAATCCTTCAATCACTCTGCCCCCTACCCATCTACCCCTCTTTCACGTGACGTGTGTCCAGCCAGTCATGATCTTTCATTCTTGGTCTCAGTGCCGAGCGCCAACACTTCATATATCCATCTCCTATGTTCCTAGATGCCGAACTAGATGGCACTGCATATATTAAACAAACTGTCTTTTCTATCTCAAATGAGAACGCTTGGGTTTCAAGGTTCACAAGTTTTCAACATTTTGGGCAACACCTCAGAGATATATAAGTCATAGTTATTTAGGTCTTCAAGGAGTTTTAATCATGATTGAAGGTTATGGTTTCGATTTTAGCATTAGGTGATGAGTTATATTCTTCGGTAAGTCACTTCGTTTCATGTAGTGCTGACCGACTTACCTGTAACACATCAGTATCCGAATAGAGGGGAACCTATGCGCCACAGAACTCCAAAAGACTGACATCATGAGCTTATCATCCGGAAGAGAACTTTGATATTATTTATGAAATAGCTTGATAAATAGATACATATCTGCACACACAGACACATACACAGACACACATACATACACATACTCACACACACACACACACACACACAACACACACACACACACACACACACACACACACACACATATATATATATATATATATATATATATATTATATATATATATATATATATATATATATATATACATATATATATTTACATATGCACCTATATAATCCGTGCGTGTATACGTAGTTTCTTTGTTAATGCTGTTCATCGTATAAAAGTGGTCTGAATGTACTTACGCCTACAGAAAATTTACATAATATAAACTAAGAGTAAATCTTAGGCAGCTGCAATGCTATTTTATTACATTTATACGATTTATATTCAAAGAGAAAAAACGTATGTACATGCAGTCATTTCATATGCAGACATATTTAACATATTATCTATTTATTGACAGATTTCAACTGAACTTAATATTCAAGATAGCTATGTTGAAACTAACTAATGTAATTCGCAGTGAAATAACGCATTAGGCATTGGAAACATTTGTTGTCTTCTATTTCCCTGTGTTATTAATGCTGATGATTATTAGTTTTCTCGTTATAGAAAAATTGCCCTTCCTCATAAACACTGTGCATGTGGTAAACCGTGTGATAAATCGACATGATCTGTCAAGATATTTGGTAACAAATTGAAACATGCATCTTTGTAATTTTGTCCGAAATCACATGGGAATGCTGATGTCCAGTTCTGTGAAATGAATGTTAAATTTGTCATGTTTCGACATTATTAGCTGGAAGTTTAAAATTTTGTATATTCGAGATCTTAAGTACAGACCTATTCGTGTATTATACTTGTATGCATTTCAACTGCACAAACATGTCTTACTGCAGTTCCAAACAACGATTTATTGTTAATTTATAATGTATGTTTTTCAGAAAAAATATAAAATCTTAAAATGAGGGAAGTAATAACTTTATAGAAAAAGTGAGCTCCCTGAACTCCGATTATATTTCTCGAAATGATAGCGTTTTGCTAGCACTCCCCAAGGAAAGAAAAACAAGTGAATATTATTTAAAATTTTAATTATTTTTAAAGCTGACATCTATGTATCATATATAATGTAAAATGATGATGAAGTGCAATTTACTGCGCTATTCATCTATAGAGAGCATTTTTTCTGTTTTCGAACGAGATATATACCAAGGGAATCGAACATCGTTCCAACAGCTGCTAGCTTTTTGTTGGACTTCCTCAATGTCTTGTAATCACAACTAACTTAGAAGACGGTTGTTGCCACCGATAGCTGGAGATAACAAACCTAGCTGGTATTGCGAATAGCCGCTGGATAAAATATCTGGAAAAAAAACTAGCTGGTATTGCGAATATATATAATAGGTATAACCTAGCTGGTATTGCGAATATACATAATAAGTATAACCTAGCTGGTATTGCGAATATATATAATATGTATAACCTAGCTGGTATTGGGAATATACATAATAAGTATAACCTAGCTGGTATTGCGAATAATATATGTATAACGTAGCTGGTATTGCGAATATATATAATATGTATAATCTAGCTGGTATTGCGAATATATATATGTATAACCTAGCTGGTATTGCGAATATATATAATATGTATAACCTAGCTGGTATTGCGAATATATATCATCTGTATAACCTAGCTGGTATTGCGAATATATATAATATGTATAACCTAGCTGGCATTGCGAATATATATAATCTGTATAACCTAGCTGGTATTGCGAATATATATAATATGTATAACCTAGCTGGTATTGCGAATATATATATATATGTATAACCTAGCTGGTATTGCGAATATATATAATATGTATAACCTAGCTGGTATTGCGAATATATATATGTATAACCTAGCTGGTATTGCGAATATATATAATATGTATAACCTAGCTGGTATTGCGAATATATATAATATGTATAACCTAGCTGGTATTACGAATATATATATTTATAACCTAGCTGGTATTGCGAATATATATAATATGTATAACCTAGCTGGTATTGCGAATATATATAATATGTATAAGCTAGCTGGTATTGCGAATATGTATAATTGCATATAACGGATTTTATTCAACCTGGTGGTTATTTGCAATTCTAGTAAGTAATTGATGTGTAGTTTACTGCATATATTGGTACCGACAAATCAAATTTAAATATGTAGCTTCCTGAGAATACCCGTTTCACGGAGCCGAAATTCATCAGCCTTTCTCACTAATCGCCGCTGTAATGCTTTTCGTTTCCCTTTGATATGTATTGGGTTTGCAAGTCCATCACAACAATAAGACATGGTTTCTCTGTACGAATATCGCTGCAAATTGCATTTCAATGGTGTACTTACATTATGTATGAATTGTGCTCTTTTCCTAGATTTTACTGATTCTACTTCTATTACACACAATTATTTCTACTTATTTTGTAAATATGTCAGAAAATTTTTTTTCAAAACAGAAGCAGAATACGAACCAGGAATTATTACTTATGCAACTATATTGAGCCTGTTCTCTAAGAGATAAGGATATTGCCACTTAAACGAAGGAAGGGATCTCCTCTAGCTGGTTTATTGAGTACGCTTCCCGCACACGACATGTATTGCAAGCGGGAGATATGCCCTGCCATTCTAGCTTCAAGACTACCAGATTACATGATTTCGAACTGTAATGGATCTCATCTGTGGCAGATACTCGTTGTCAGGCATGGTAGCAGTTTATCTCGTTTACAATATCTAGAAAACACAATACATACAATCACAGATTTTCTATCTAGGAAACTAAAAACCTGTAGGTACTTGAAATAAGAGGAACTTATGTGTGGGGGTGCATTGCGCCAGTAGATCGATTCTAGACTTGAGATTATTTCTTCGATCCAATAATCATATACAGCGTAGATCTGTAACCTCATCCAGATTATCAAAACACTCTGAAGGTTTTAACTAGATAATAGTTGAGCTACCAAACTTTTCCTGACTCACTAAAGCGGCACGCCCGCTAGTACAGTTTAAAGGTTATTAGCCTGTTTATTAGTATTATTTTTAATAATTGGAGGGAAATTTACAGAATCAATTCCGCTATTTAGGAAGTACGCTTATATAATTTACTTTCTCGGGATATTAATTAAACGATTGAAATCTACTAGCAGTCATGTTTCATAAAATTATAAGTGGGCACGTGGTGTGTCTGTATTTGTAGTAAACATATTTCATTAAAACTTATTAATTGTTTAGTTCCTGATGTAATAACACGACTGATAGAAATATAAATTAACATAAATTCTGTTTTTTGCACATTATAATTAAGTATGGAATTTTCAGAGGTAGCAGCATGGATCTTACAATTAACTGCAATAATAGTTGAGGCAGACACCCTTCGTCTGTTGGTAATTAAAGATAATAGTGGTCGGTTCGATCTTTCATTCTGCGAAAGTCGTCTGATTTGGAAAAGGTGATTAGTGTCACGGCCAAAATAAATATAGGTTTATTAAAGGTATTTATAAGTCGGCACATATATTTATTCATAACGTACGTTAATTATAAACATATATATATATATATATATATATATAATATATATATATATATATATGTATATATATTATATTCATCTTTATATATATACATATATACACATATACATTTACGTATTTTGTGTGTGTAAACGCAGACGTACAAATATATGCGTATATATATATATGTGTATGTGTGTATGTATAGGGATATATATATATGTAGGTACTCACACACGTATATATGTATGTATGTATGCATGTATGTGTGTGTGTGTGTGTGTGGTGTGTGTGTGTGTATGCAAGCGAGCAAGTAGAGTATTGTGGCAATTAATTTAATGTAAATATAATGATTGGACAACACAGTAGTTGTTGCAAAACGGTAACATCAAAAGAATTTGGGTTAAGTTGCTGAACCGTTGCAAATGTTCATCTGACACGATCATTCCGATATGAGTCCAAGTCTAGCTGAATAATTAATTACTCGAAAATTAGTTTCTGTAATTTGCCTTCTACACGATATATCATATCTATCGAGGCTATGTCATTCATTTTTCTTTTTTTTTTAATTCAATCGAAGAGTTAGAGTTTCTATTGCAACTGAAGTATTATACATGAATAATTTAGAACAAGACAACTTAATGAAGACAGGTAATGAACTACCAGACGCATGCTTATAGATACATAGATAGATAGACGGATAGATGTATAGATAGA
>NC_042999.1:32146240-32148740 GCF_006345805.1 Octopus sinensis | reverse complement strand
TAAAGTCAATTGCTTGGATGCACTTTCACCATAGTCTATAAGTCGTTGTCATGTGTTGTGGTAATGGGCGGATCCAGCATATCGAGTTTGTAGCTTGCGACATATTCAATACCGTGTATACCCACCCTGAGTGTTCAAAATCGGCCCTACACCGTCGGTTCATGGAGTGCACGAAGTGGCTCACAAAAGCCATTGGTACCAGTGCCCAGAACCTCAGGAAAGCTGCCTCCATTTCCCCACGAGTTGTCGACCTCGGCTCCACCAGTTCAAATAGGTTCAAATCCGGGCTGATAGCGGCCACGGCATGGCTCTGATGTGCTGAGGCAGAAGTCGATGGTGACCCTGGCCGTATGGCTAGCAATTGAAAAAATACCGCATTATTTATGAGATTTCCCAATATATTAAGCCAAATAATGTGTAGGTAGAGGCCATTCTTCACTACCTTATTTGAATTTGAAGACATTTTTTGAATTACGTGAATATGATTTTAGAAATATATTTTGAAGTAGAATTGTTCGGACATTATATTTTCATAAATGTATCTTTATTGCTTTCACTACACCCATTTCTTTTTCCTCCATATAATTTAGCTGATGTTATGTGCAATTCTACCAATATACGGTTAAAAGCTTAAACTATAATAAGTAATGCAATTTAACGCAACACATTTAATTTATAATATTTTATTTCTTACAGCTTTGACATCGAACAAGAAATTGTATGCATTGACAATAAAAGTGAGTGTTTTAACTATAGATATGTTGTTAATGTCAATGATCTACTCTTACCTAGACACTGTGCGATTGTAATCAATGGAATTCAACTTTCATTGAGAGTTCTTGATTCTATGCATCCATTATACCGTTTGAGTATCTAACTCTGAAAATATACTTAAATTCTTTAAAACTTTTATATTAAAACCGAGAGAAGAAATTCAGTGTCGACAGGATTTAAATTAGAGTGCCAAGGAACAACAACACGGCAATTTCATATAATATGTGTTGTTAAAACCCATCATTTTAGGTTGTAGGTTCAATTTTTAAAATGGGTTGCGCTTTGTCTCCTTCTGAAATTCACCACTTGCTTCCTTCAACGAGACTACTATGAGTGATAGCCAGGATGTGGCTGAAGCTCTTTCCAAAGTAGGTGCCATGTCCTAAGTGTTCCGTTGGGTGAAATAGAACAGGAACGTGATCATAGCACTGTGAGACCTTGCCCATCCAAAAGGCTAAAAAAATAGTGAAACTATGTAACATTCCAAAGTTATAATCACTCATGTGAAACAACTAGCTCCAATATACATCTGCAGCAGATATAATATTTTGTTTGTTACACTTGTTTTGTTTGCTTTCATTCACCGATATATACATTTGGCATTGTGTACATATATGTAGGTTAGACGCAATCGAGTAGGTACTTTTGATTTTAGCGATGCTATTTTCTTCGTTCCAAGCTGTGACGGCCGGAGAAAATATTGCTTTTATTCTATATAATAGCTAAAGGATGTTACAAGGTGGGGCAGTAATGCGGCAGGAACTGAAAACGAATGCAGATAAAATCTTGGAATACCTGATTGGGTATTAAATTAAATTAAGCTATATTTCCGATATATGTTATGTGGGGATGCTTTGCCTGTTTTTAGTTAAACGTGATAAAGTTCAGTTAAGAAAAAGAACTAATTTCATCTTTAAACTATGTACTATTTTAGGTATGTAAACATTTAATTACTTTTTTTTTATTGTTTATCTTTCCATCATTCTGCATATATGTTCGATTGTATGCGCACCCTTTACCGATTTTTTTTGTTGCCAAAATGCTACGACCAAATGACATTCAGAAAAATAAATATATGTACACAATATCTGTTCTTAAACGCTTGCGGCTAATCTTACTACATCCTTTACATAGATATACATATATGCTTACATGCATACATACATACACATATACACATACACACACATATTTATTTATGTATGTACGTATGTAAGTCTGTATATAATATTCCACAGTAGGAAATGTCAACACACGAGTGTGGCTGAAAAATATTCAACTCTATAGTCAAAGAAGACAATGCTCTTCTATAAGTGTATATGAATATAAACTCGGCAACATGAAGCTGGTATGCGGTGTACAAACAATTACTGTTACTTTTGAAGCATGATATCCTATATGCTCGTGTTTTATCATTCTAATATTAAATTCATGCAAAGAAGCGATCCGCCTGTCACCAGCCCTAGAATATGAACTAGAGCAGAATAACACGTAACAGCCAAATAACGCCCTAGTTGTTCTAAAATAAATAAAAAGAAAATTAAAAAGAAAAATAATAAATAAATAAATAAATAAATTAATTAATTAATTAATTAATAAACAAAATAATATATAGATATAAAAATATACATATATATATATTATATATATATATATATATATATATATGTATATATGTATTTAAAATTTATAAGTTTAAATTATTTTAAGAATTTTTTAATTTTTA